>NC_081537.1:349615-649615 GCF_030273125.1 Centropristis striata
GTCTGACACCAGCAGATCACAGGAGCACTGCAAAAAACATCAAGCTCACCTAGTATTTACTTCTTCTATCTATTATTACACCGTGAAAAATGTCTGTAGATATTACAGTGAAAAACTGCTAAACCATGACACCATGATCATTTTGTGTCTTTTTTTTTGGTATTTTTGTGTCTGTTTTTAGTCAGTTTGTGTCTTTCTTTGGTAATTTTGTGTCTTTTTTTGGTCATTTTGTGTGTTTTTGTGTCTGTTTTTAGTCATTTTGTGTCTTTTTTGGTCATTTTGTGTCTTTTTTTGGTCTTTTTTTTTATGTCTTTTTGTGTCTTTTTTGGACATTTTGTGTCTGACACCAGCAGATCACAGGAGCACTGCAAAAAACATCAAGCTCACCAAGTATTTACTTCTTCTATCTATTATTACACCATAAAAAGAAATATCTGTAGATATTACAGTGAAAAACTGCTAAACCATGACACCATGGTCATTTTGTGTCTGTTTTTAGTCAGTTTGTGTCTTTTTTTGGTAATTTTGTGTCTTTTTGTGTCTTTTTTTGGTCATTTTGTGTGTTTTTGTGTCTGTTTTTAGTCAGTTTGTGTCTTTTTTTGGTAATTTTTGTGTCTTTTTGTGTCTTTTTTTGGTCATTTTGTGTGTTTTTGTGTCTGTTTTTAGTCATTTTGTGTCTTTTTTGGTCATTTTGTGTCTTTTTTGGACATTTTGTGTCTGACACCAGCAGATCACAGGAGCACTGCAAAAAACATCAAGCTCATCAAGTATTTACTTCTTCTATCTATTATTATGTGATGATGCCCTCCTTTAAGGGCAATTCTTAATTGGAAATGCTTGTGTAAGTAAGAAAAAACAAACCTATTTGCCACCAATGTAGGATCCCAGTAGAAGAAAAACTCAATTAATCCACAATATCTCATTAATTAAAGAAAAATCTGGCTGCTATGCATCAGTAACTGCTTTAATCAACAACACACTGCAAAAACATGAAGCTCACCAAGTATTTTCTTCTTCTATCTACCAATAGTATCTTAATTATCTTGTTCTGAGTATAATTTACCTACTGACCATAGCTTTATGTGCTGATTTTAACAACACGTGTCTTTTTGTAACTAAATGAGTGAATAACCTCTTCACAGGGATTTCAGTCTGGTGTAAAGACTTGTTTTTAGGATTGACATTGTGAGCTTTTTCATGCTTTTCAATCTATTCAACTGTTGAATATGGTGAGTTTTTACCTCAAATATTGGCTCCAGTTGAGAGTTTTAGTTGCATGAAGTTTAAATGATATTTCAAAAGTATTTTCTACTACCAGTATCTACCCACAGATACTGGAATGAGAAAAAAAACGTGCTAGTTTCAAGTATTTCTGCCTTATTTTAATGTTACTACAGTCGGGCTTTCAAGCCACCATTACTCGAAACAAGTATTTTTGGATTTATTTGCATTTGCAATGGAATGAATGGACAGAAATGCTTTTGCAGCCACACTTAGCGCCCCCTGCTGGAATTTTCGGTAGAATGCAGCTTAAGGCACTTCCTGGTTTGCCTCCCTGCTCAGACCTGGAGGTTGCCGCCTGGTTTCATCACGTAACTGGTTTTTATTTCCCTCCTAATTAGTAATAATGACGAACATTTACATTAGACAAAGCATAAACATTTACGACAATGCACAGTCTGCTAACGTTAGCAAACATGCTAACAGGCTAACAAGCTTTCCATTATAAACAGGTTGAGAAAGATTTGATGGGGTAATGTGAGGACAAAAATATACTAAATAACACTTTACAATAACCAACTAAATTATGTTTATAGATGGTTTATAAACCAATTATTAACCATTTACAAAGTGCTATACATATTTAATCTTTAAATGGTTTAAACCAATTCCTTAAAGGTATATGAATCATTTCAAAATTATTAACATACTTAATATGGTGTTTGAAATGTTAAAATGAGTGCAGCTAAAATTATTGATATACTATTATGTATAGTTAAACATTAATAAATTATGTATTTACATTCCAAATAGCCTATATACGGTTTATAAATGATGATTAAACATTAATAAACTATCTGTTTACCATTTATAAATGATGGTTATTGTAATTTGTCACCAGGTAACATTCTTTACGGACTAGTTAGCTAACGATCAATTTCCGATACTGGTATCGGAATCGGAACAACTCTATTTATCTCATGCATTTCTGATTTTACACACAAATACTTCTGCAGAAACACTTTTTCTCCGTTTTCTCCGTAATGATCTTAGATATGCTACATGTGAGCTATAAGATACCGAGTATAGACATGTTTTATATTAGCTCTGTCCCCTTTGAGTTTGTAGGATCAGTTAGTAAGCTAACTAGCATAAATGGGGGTCATCCCTATGTTCCCCGGGTTCTATGTTCCCTGCTCGGGGAGGCTTTTTAAATAGGGTTAGGTTAAGGTTAGGTTAGGGGACAAAAGTAAACAAATCCCATGGGAAAAAGGTTACTAGGCACAGGTAATATTCTTTACGGACTAGTTAGCTAACATGCTATTTCCGATACTGGTATCGGAATAGGAACAACTCTATTTATCTCTGATTTTACACACGAATACTTCTGCCGAAACACTTTTTCTCCGTTTCTTTTCTTACTGCAGTCTTTGTTTGACTTAGATATGCTACATGTGAGCTATAAGATACCGAATACAGGCATGTTTTATATTAGCTTTGTTCTCTTTGAGTTTGTAGGATCAGTTAGTAAGCTAACTAGCATAAATGGGGGTCATCCCTATGTTCCCCGGGTTCTATGTTCCCTGCTCGGGGAGGCTTTTTAAATAGGGTTAGGTTAAGGTTAGGTTAGGGTTATGTTCAGTTAGGGTTAGGTTAAGGTTAGGTTCAGTTAGGTTTAGGTTCAGGTATGGTTAGGGTTAGGTTAAGTTAGGGTTAGGTTCAGTTAGGGTTAGTTTAAGTTAGGGTTAGGTTCAGTTAAGGTTAGGTTCAGGTATGGTTAGGTTAAGTTAGGGTTAGGTTAAGTTAGGGTTAGGGTTAGGTTAAGTTAGGGTTAGGTTAAGTTAAGTTAGGGTTAGGTTCAGGTATGGTTAGGGTTAGGTTAAGTTAGGGTTAGGTTCAGTTAGGGTTAGTTTAAGTTAGGGTTAGGTTCAGTTAAGGTTAGGTTCAGGTATGGTTAGGGTTAGGTTAAGTTAGGGTTAGGTTAAGTTAGGGTTAGGTTCAGGTATGGTTAGGGTTAGGTTAAGTTAGGGTTAGGTTAAGTTAGGGTTAGGTTAAGTTAAGTTAGGGTTAGGTTCAGGTATGGTTAGGGTTAGGTTAAGTTAGGGTTAGGTTCAGTTAGGGTTAGTTTAAGTTAGGGTTAGGTTCAGTTAAGGTTAGGTTCAGGTATGGTTAGGGTTAGGTTAAGTTAGGGTTAGGTTCAGGTATGGTTAGGGTTAGGTTAAGTTAGGGTTAGGTTAAGTTAGGGTTAGGGTTAGGTTCAGTTAGGGTTAGGTTAAGTTAGGGTTAGGTTAAGTTAGCGTTAGGGGACAAAAGTAAACCAATCCCATGGGGAAAAGGTTACTAGGCACAGGTAATGTTTTTACGGACTAGTTAGCTAACGAGCAATTTCCGACACTGGTATCGGAATCGGAACAACTCTATTTATCTCTTACATTTCTGATTTTGCACAGGAATACTTCTGCAGAAACACTTTTTCTCCGTTTCTTTTCTTACTGCAGTCACATATTTGTGAATGAAGCTGCAGCTCTACTACAGCTGGCGGGTGAATCTATTGAGAGCATCTTTAGTTTCATCACTGCAGCGCTCAGCACCATCAGGCTGCCGTCAGCTGCTGCTGCTGCTGCTGTTTGTGTGTGTTCACACTCACACATGTACAGTGTGTGTTCGCTGCATGGAAGGACGTATTAATATGTCCATGTGTGTGTGTGTGAGTGTGTGTGTGAGTGTGTGTCCTTCCTTCCTTCCTTGGCACTAATCTCCGTGACTACAATTATACAGCTGGATCTGATTAGGATAAAATGAAGAGTTCCCAAGAATGGGAGAGCCATGTGTAAATCCTCCTCGCTGGAGCAGCATGAAATTGGTAGCAAAGTGGATTAAATCTGTATTTGCATATATTAAGAACACATTCAGCTGGCTTTGTGAGATGATTTAGTCTTTACATCTTGTAAATTAGCACTTAATTGATTACGACAGGCTGCGTCAAATATATATAACGAATATGATTGGCGAGTACATTCGGTGATAAATTTCATATTTGCATTAACAGAAAAACAAATGCAGAAACAATAGAAAGGCTTCATGTAACGGCACTCATCCTCGCTGCGTTTCTGTTAAGACGGTGAAAATTGAAGAGATTAAAGCGGCTCTTATGATTCTGCGTGAGAAGCATTCCCGGCATACCTTCTGCAGATTGGTGCTTCACTGCTGACAGCATCACATTTGTTGCATGAAGCCCGTGAATAAACGGCTATGTGACAGATGTCGTGGTGTAGATAGTCGGCTGAGGTTACAGCAGGTCAAGAGAGAAAACAACACCAACCGCTGAGACGGTTTAGATGACGGAACCCAACAGAACGTCCAAGAGGACACTCAAAATATGGATCAATAAACCTCATCGACTTTGTTTTTTATTGATCATTCATTGTAATAAAAGGTCAGTTGTAAAGCTAACTAGCTTATATAGGAGACAAGCTATATCATGTTTGACTTTGGAAGGTCACTGACAAACTAATGATCTTAGATATGCTACATGTGAGCTATAACAGTGATTCCTAACCTTTTTATTGAGGGACCCACATTTTTTACCATTCTAAACCTTGGGGTCTAGCTCACTGACTTTTTCCGCACAATGATGTGACACAAATCTTTGTAATCAGCGTAGTTTCTGCTTTCACGGGACACCAAGTTTGTGTGGACTTTCGGTTTTAAGAGGTTAAATTTACACTTATTTGCTAAATGTTTTACTTTTGAAAAAAGCAAGACATTCAAACTTGCATGAAGCCTTGCCATGTGTTGTGAGCTTGTAGATTGGCTTTTTTCCCCTTTAAATTTATAGGTAAATATGTATATATTTAACCCAATACATTTATTACACCCCTTAAAATCAAGAGGGCTTTGCGACCCCCCGTTGATCTTTGGTGCCCCCCTGGAGGGGTCGGGCACCCCCAGTTGGGAATCACTGAGCCATAAGATACCGAGTATAGACATGTTTTATATTAGCTCTGTCCTCTTTGAGTTTGTAGGATCAGTTAGTAAGCTAACTAGCATAAATGGGGGTCATCCCTATGTTCCCCGTTTTTCCCAAAAAGCGTCCTATGTTCCCCTGTAGCAATACATACCGGACAACTTGGGACCCTTTTTTAAAATAATCTTCTGCGATCGTGTACGGACATCATGGTGGGATCAGTTTTCCCATTTTCTCATCTAACCAAGAAAGCCAATAAGCTTTTTTCCCCCACAAAATGTGGAAGTATTACTAAAACATTATTTACCCAGCTAATTATTTGAACCTGCCCCAGAGGTGTAATTAAATTGTTATGAGATTATGCCCTCCTTCTTAATTGGAAATGCTTGTGTAAGTAAGAAAAAAACAAACCTATTTGGATCCCAGTAGAAGAAAAACACAATTCATCCACAATATCTCATTAATTAAAGAAAAATCTGGCTGCTATGGATCAGTAACTGCTTCAAAACATGAAGCTCACCAAGTATTTTCTTCTTCTATCTATCAATAGTATCTTAATTATCTTGTTCTGAGTATAATTTACCTACTGACCATAGCTTTATGTGCTTATTTTAACAACATGTGTCTTTTTGTAACTAAATGAGTGAATAACCTCTTCACAGGGATTTCAGTCTTGTGTAAAGACTTGTTTTTAGGATTGACATTGTGAACTTTTTCATGCTTTTCAATCTCTTCAACTGTTGAATATGGTGAGTTTTTACCTCAAATATTGGCTCCAGTTGAGAATTTTAGTTGCATGAAGTTTAAATGATATTTTAAAAGTATTTTCTACCACCAGTATCTACCCACAGATACTGAAATGAGAAAAAAAAACATGCTAGTTTCAAGTATTTCTGCCTTATTTTAATGTTACTACAGTCGGGCTTTTCAAGCCACAATTGCTCAAAATAAGAATATTTGGATTTATTTCAAGCTATCATTGGTTTTCCAGTGTTTATATATTTTTACTTATTTAAATAATTCTTACAAAGAAACATTTACTTACTGCACTGGCAGATAATTTGACTTGTTTCCAGCATGTATTTGCTTAATTCTAGTTATTTATTCCTCATTTTTTGTCCGTTTTTGCTGTGCAGTAGAAGAAGAACTCAATTCATCCACAATATCTCTTGAATTAAAGGAGAATCTGGCTGCTATGCTTCAACCAACAACATATTAAAGCTGTGTTAGGGTTCTGGGTACATTCTTCTTTGGCTTGCACTAAAACTGTAGTAGCAGCTTTAATTGCCCACATATCAGCTGCTCCATTCTTCTGCAGGGTCGTTTTGATCCGTGTTACCATGGTTTTATGATCAAAGTCCTGCCATGTGCTGCAGCAGCACCCTGACACTCTCTCTGAGGCATCTGAATGAACCTCCTCACTGTGAGATCCTGGGAGCAGGAACACAGTGCTGCATGGATAAAACACTCACACACTGGCACACTCAGGTAATGAGCCTGTGGAGATAATAACATGTACAGAAATGCACAGATCTGCACATACAGCCGCTGCTGCAGATCAGATCAGCTCCGCTCCGCTGCAGCTTTCACATATATTACTGGCCACACCTCCAGCTCTGCCACACACACACACACACACACACACACACACACGTAATGGTTAACACATTAATCAACAGTGATAGGCTAACTGGAAACCACGCACTGATGCACCTGTAACTCTCTTTGCCATTTTCCACGAGCCATAAATCACTACACAACAACCAGATTAATGAAATTGAATTCCTGCAGCATGCCTGTGTGTGTGCATGTGTGTGTGTGTGTGTGTGTGTGTGTGTGTGTGTGTGTGTGTGTGTGTGTGTGATTTAGCCGTCAGTGTAGTATTGTCTAGCCTTGCCATGCTAATGGATGGGCTCTTCTATCATGTGCATAAGAGCCATACATCCATTTCCTGCTGATGGTGAATATACGACTCCAAACTGCATTAAGTGACATCATAGGGGTGTGTGTGTGTGTGTGTGTGTGTGTGTGTGTGTGTGTGAGAGAGAGAGAGAGAGAATGAAGTCGCTTCATGTTCTTTAGCACAGTGATCAGTGATTATTAGGGCTGGGTACTGTTTGAAAAATTAACAACAGCAGCATCCTGGAAGTTAAAATTGGGAACAACATAATAGTGCTTTTATAGTTAAACATCAGGTGAATGGAATAAAAAAGTGAAATACAAACACCACATAGGGCTGCACAATTAATCGAATTTTAATCGTGATCATGATTTTGGCCGCCACGATTAAATTAACCTGATCGTCTGCGATATTTATCCATTTTAAAATGTGTCTCTCCTGCATATCTAATCAACACGTTCTACACCAGTAGTCCTCCAACCACCAGGGGGCAACGCAGAGTTAAGGTTTCATGTAGCTGCCTGAATAATTAACCATCGAGCGCTAAGCAGGATGTGACGTAGTACTGGACGCCACATGGGAAGATATTTGTAACCTGATTTCTTTTTCGTTTGAACCTCATTTGTCCCTGTGCTTTGAACATAATATACTGTTTAGTTTCACTGACTTTGCTTTTGCAAAAGAAAAACAATATTTTATCATCAGTCTCATGATACAGTTAGCCAAATGGCATATCCATAAATGTCGTTACGTTAATCTAAAACCTCTCTTTCTTGTCTTTGAAAATGAAACGAATCAATATATTAAGTCTATTAAGAAATCTACCAACATGAAAGCTATAAAACTTTTTTAAAAACTTAAAAAAGTACTCGACGCCACAACAATACGCACCATTTGTAAAAGCCGGTGAAGCAGTGTTGGAGGCTGGAGGCTCTTCTTAACGAGCCGCGGGGGTCTGAGGCTCTTCTTAACGAGCCGCGGGGGCCGGAGGCTCTTCTTAACGAGCCGCTGGGGCCTGAGGCTCTTCTTAACGAGCCGCTGGGGCTGGAGGCTCTTCTTAACGAGACGCGGGGGCCTGAGGCTCTTCTTAATGAGCCGCTGGGGCCTGAGGCTCTTCTTAACGAGCCGCTGGGGCTGGAGGCTCTTCTTAACGAGACGCGGGGGCCTGAGGCTCTTCTTAACGAGACGCGGGGGCCTGAGGCTCTTCTTAACGAGCCGCTGGGGCCGGAGGCTCTTCTTAACGAGCCGCAGGGGCCGAAGGCTCTTCTTAAGGAGCCGTGGGGGTCGGAGGCTCTTCTTAAGGAGCCGCGGGGGCCGGAGGCTCTTCTTAACGAGCTGCGGGGGCCGGAGGCTCTTCTTAACGAGCTGCGGGGGCCGGAGGCTCTTATTAACGAGCCGCGGGGGCCGGAGGCTCTTATTAACGAGCCGCTGGGGCCGGAGGCTCTTCTTAACGAGCCGCGGGGGCCGCTGGCTCTTCTTAACGAGCTGCGGGGGCCGGAGGCTCTTCTTAACGAGCCGCAGGGGCCGAAGGCTCTTCTTTTTTTTTTTTATCTTGGTAAGAACCAAATATTTTGCAGTTTACTAATTGAATTGCAATTCCACTATTTTGCCAAATAATCATTGTGTTTCTCTTGAGCTTATATCCACATACGTAGGTATCTGGCTTTAGAAAAGCTTTCCACGTTAGTTTTGTCCGTGAAGGCCTCCGTAGGCTTGGACAGGTTGCTGTGAGTGGACGCTTACTCAGCTATTGTCAATCTGCAGCCTCACCGCTCAATAACTTACACTGCTCCTTTCAACCTTTTGGGATTTTTTGCATATTTCTCTGTTAGTTCAATAGAAATCGTTAGCCTGATCATTTGATTTAGCCCAAAAGTTTTCCTTTTGGTTATTAAATGGTCTACAGTATAAGATCTGCTCCCCACAAACACCACACATTCATGTTATCATGTATGAGCTCATGACTGAGTCTCCATCCATCTGGTGTTCCTGGATATTCAGCTTTATATCCACCACACATGGACTCATATACATGAATTAACATTGGGCCACGCCATCATTGACACATGCAGGCATACTGTTCATTTAAACACTGTTAAAAAGGTCTAAAAACCAGATCAAACAGTAAATCTGAGGGAAATGATCTTGCTGCATGGACAGATAATTTACCTTGACAAGATTTATTACATTAAGATTATTAAATCTAGAAATAAGCATGTTGAACACTTAAAATAATAAATGAACTCTTAAAACCAGATAAAGTAAAGCTGCCAGCAGTGATGAACTGGCCCGAGCAGAGTGACCTGATGATTATTTGGTTCTTACCAAGATAGAAAAAACTTTTGTGTGTGTGTGTTTTTTTTTGTCTTTTGTTTCTTTTTTGTGATTTTACGTCTTTTTGGTCCTTTTTTGGTCTGTTTGTGTCTTTTTTTGTGTTTTGTGTCTTTTTTGGTGGTTTTTTTTGTGTCTTTTTGTGTCTTTTTTTGGTCTGTTTGTGTCTTTTTTGTCTTTATTGGTCTTTTGTGTCTTTTTTTGGTCTATTTTTGCTCTGTTTGTGTCTTTTTTTGTCTTTATTGGTCTTTTGTGTCTTTTTTGGTGTTTTTTGTGTCTTTTTTGGTCTTTTTTGTGTCTTTTTTGGTCTTTTTTGTGTCTTTTTTGGTGTTTTTGGTGTTTTTTGGTCTTTTTGTGTCTTTTTTGTGTTTAGAAGTGTTAGATTATTTATCTGGTTTTAAGAGTTAATTTCTTATTTTAAGTGTTCAACATGCTTATTTCTAGATTTAATAATCTTAATTTAATAAATCTTGTCAAGGTAAATTATCTGTCCATGCAGCAAGATCATTTCCCTCAGATTTACTGTTTGATCTGGTTTTTAGACTGATCTTTTCTGCAGTGAAGACCCCAACATGTTGAGTCCTCATTATTTGACTCAGCCCTTCCCTAACGACTATCTACTGTAAATGAAGACGCCATAGTTTCTCTCTGTTTGGGTGAATTGCAGTGATTATGCATAAAGTGCCCTTTTACAGTCAAACTGCCTCTTTTCAGCATTCAGTTGATAGTTGTAGAAGTGACCACAGAGCAGCTCCACCCAGCCAAGGAAGGTCTGAATCACTGAGCACAGGGTCCAACACACACACACACACACACACACACACACACACACACACACACACAGTTGTTGTGAGTCAGGCGTGAATCATGGGCCGGTGTGTGTTCCACTCTGTGATCCAGACAGCTGATGTGTTAAACAGTAGAGCTGTTTGATGCCAACACTGGCAGAGTGACGACTATAGACTGGATAAAACCAGAGACTGGATGAAACCAGAGACTGGATAAAACCAGAGACTGGATGAAACCAGAGACTGGATAAAACCATAGACTGGATGAAACCAGAGACTGGATGAAACCAGAGACTGGATGAAACCAGAGACTGGATAAAACCAGAGACTGGATGAAACCAGAGACTGGATAAAACCAGAGACTGGATGAAACCAGAGACTGGATGAAACCAGAGACTGGATAAAACCAGAGACTGGATAAAACCAGAGACTGGATGAAACCAGAGACTGGATAAAACCAGAGACTGGATGAAACCAGAGACTGGATGAAACCAGAGACTGGATAAAACCAGAGACTGGATAAAACCAGAGACTGGATGAAACCGTAGACTGGATAAAACCAGAGACTGGATGAAACCATAGACTGGATAAAACCAGAGACTGGATAAAACCAGAGACTGGATGAAACCAGAGACTGGATAAAACCAGAGACTGGATAAAACCAGAGACTGGATGAAACCAGAGACTGGATAAAACCAGAGACTGGATGAAACCAGAGACTGGATAAAACCAGAGACTGGATGAAACCAGAGACTGGATAAAACCAGAGACTGGATGAAACCAGAGACTGGATAAAACCAGAGACTGGATAAAACCAGAGACTGGATAAAACCAGAGACTGGATGAAACCGTAGACTGGATAAAACCAGAGACTGGATGAAACCATAGACTGGATAAAACCAGAGACTGGATAAAACCAGAGACTGGATAAAACCAGAGACTGGATGAAACCATAGACTGGATGAAACCAGAGACTGGATAAAACCATAGACTGGATGAAACCAGAGACTGGATAAAACCAGAGACTGGATAAAACCAGAGACTGGATAAAACCAGAGACTGGATGAAACCAGAGACTGGATGAAACCAGAGACTGGATAAAACCAGAGACTGGATGAAACCAGAGACTGGATAAAACCATAGACTGGATGAAACCAGAGACTGGATAAAACCAGAAACTGGATGAAACCAGAGACTGGATAAAACCAGAGACTGGATAAAACCAGAAACTGGATAAAACCAGAGACTGGATAAAACCAGAGACTGGATGAAACCAGAGACTGGATAAAACCATAGACTGGATGAAACCAGAGACTGGATAAAACCAGAGACTGGATGAAACCAGAGACTGGATGAAACCAGAGACTGGATGAAACCAGAGACTGGATGAAACCAGAGACTGGATAAAACCAGAGACTGGATAAAACCAGAGACTGGATGAAACCAGAGACTGGATAAAACCAGAGACTGGATGAAACCAGAGACTGGATGAAACCAGAGACTGGATGAAACCAGAGACTGGATGAAACCAGAGACTGGATAAAACCAGAGACTGGATAAAACCAGAGACTGGATGAAACCAGAGACTGGATGAAACCAGAGACTGGATAAAACCAGAGACTGGATGAAACCAGAGACTGGATAAAACCATAGACTGGATGAAACCAGAGACTGGATAAAACCAGAGACTGGATGAAACCAGAGACTGGATAAAACCAGAGACTGGATGAAACCAGAGACTGGATAAAACCAGAGACTGGATAAAACCAGAGACTGGATGAAACCAGAGACTGGATGAAACCAGAGACTGGATAAAACCAGAGACTGGATGAAACCAGAGACTGGATGAAACCAGAGACTGGATAAAACCAGAGACTGGATGAAACCAGAGACTGGATAAAACCAGAGACTGGATGAAACCAGAGACTGGATGAAACCAGAGACTGGATGAAACCAGAGACTGGATAAAACCAGAGACTGGATAAAACCAGAGACTGGATGAAACCAGAGACTGGATAAAACCAGAGACTGGATAAAACCAGAGACTGGATGAAACCAGAGACTGGATAAAACCAGAGACTGGATGAAACCAGAGACTGGATAAAACCAGAGACTGGATGAAACCAGAGACTGGATGAAACCAGAGACTGGATAAAACCAGAGACTGGATGAAACCAGAGACTGGATGAAACCAGAGACTGGATGAAACCAGAAACTGGATAAAACCAGAGACTGGATAAAACCAGAGACTGGATAAAACCAGAGACTGGATGAAACCAGAGACTGGATAAAACCAGAGACTGGATGAAACCAGAGACTGGATGAAACCAGAGACTGGATAAAACCAGAGACTGGATGAAACCAGAGACTGGATAAAACCAGAGACTGGATGAAACCAGAGACTGGATAAAACCAGAGACTGGATGAAACCAGAGACTGGATGAAACCAGAGACTGGATAAAACCAGAGACTGGATAAAACCAGAGACTGGATAAAACCAGAAACTGGATAAAACCAGAGACTGGATAAAACCAGAGACTGGATGAAACCAGAGACTGGATAAAACCAGAAACTGGATGAAACCATAGACTGGATGAAACCAGAGACTGGATAAAACCAGAGACTGGATAAAACCAGAGACTGGATGAAACCAGAGACTGGATGAAACCAGAGACTGGATGAAACCAGAGACTGGATAAAACCAGAGACTGGATAAAACCAGAGACTGGATGAAACCAGAGACTGGATAAAACCAGAGACTGGATAAAACCAGAGACTGGATGAAACCAGAGACTGGATGAAACCAGAGACTGGATGAAACCAGAGACTGGATAAAACCAGAGACTGGATGAAACCAGAGACTGGATAAAACCAGAGACTGGATGAAACCAGAGACTGGATGAAACCAGAGACTGGATGAAAGAGGACGGAGGGAAAGACTTGAGGAGAAACAGAGGGGTGAAGGAGGACAGGGACGGTTAGTGACGAAGACTAAAGACTCCCAGTCAGAGTTTTAAAGTTTACTTACAAACGTCATAAGACACTTCCTGTCCCTGATGTTTACTCTATAGCAGCGGTTCCCAAACTTTTTTAGCCGTGCACCCCCTTCTATGTCCCAACCGGGTTGATGCACCCCCAATCCCCCACACCTTCAAAAAATAAAATAAATGCAATAAGCTTTTTTATCACCATATTGAAGGCGGCATGTTTAATCATGCTCTAATGACCAAAACACACATATAATAAAATAATCAGCATCACAACAATGAGTCTAACATTTGAATTGATCTGAAACACAGTTTCAATATAATGCAACAAAGTTATGAACAAGCTTCCACTTTTCAGAGCAAAGAGGATGATGACAGGATCAGAGGCAGAGAGCAGATAAGTTGGGTAAATGTTATAATATTTTGAGCTGCGTTGAACAAAAATTGCAGCAAGTTTAAATGAGCGTGGAGCTAAACAACCCGTCATCATAACAGGCTGGAAACATGAAGAAGAGAACTTCTTCTACGCTTCATTTTAAGATGAAGTGCATTTTGAATAGCCTGCATTTATTAATAAATTAATATTACAGTTTTTGATTTTAGATTTTGCAAAGGAAATGTTTATTTACACGTCTTTATTGTGTGGGGGGAAAAATGTAATTGTGTAATTATCAGACCACCATTACATTTTTCATCTCGCGCACCCCCAGGGGTCCACGCACCACACTTTGGGAACCCCTGGTCTATAGTAATCTGAGCCGGTTGTTGTCGTCAGTCTGGGAACAAACAGAACGGTGGCACAGGAACTAAGAGCTCGATTCTGATCAAACTGTTAAAATGTTTGAATTCTACATTTATAAAAGAACTTGCTGGGAAGCCATTGGAAAATAACATTTTTAAGTTTAAGGTGCTCTAAAGTCAGAGTGGAATAATGGCGTCCTGAGCAGAGAATATGTGTGTGTGTGTGTGTGTGTGTGTGTGTTGTTATCCAAGCTAATCTTTGTTTTGGTAGCTGTTCTGATCGTGCGTGCATGTCAGGGAAAATCGGTAATAGTATTCATACACTGTAAAAAAAAAATCTGTTTAATTTACGGTGAAATACCGGCAGCTGTGGTTGCCAGAATTTCACCGTAAAAAATACAGTGAGTCTTCTACTGTAAATTTAAATATAAAAAGCAAAAACTGTAATTTAGACTGAGTAGTGCTTTATTTTTAGGGTGATTGTGTCCTTGTGACATCATGGTATTTCTCCATTCATTTTACATGAAAAAACTGTGTTTTCTACAGTCTAAAAGGTTTGCATTATTCCTTGATTTACGGTAATTACAAGCATCTACTACGGTGATGTTACATGTTTAATTTTACAGCCTATTTCTGATGCAATTTGACAGTGTTTTACTGTCATTTTTACAAACATTTTTTACAGTGTATGTATGATTCCAGTGATTATTATTAGTCCTCATATGCTCCGTATCGGTTGGAGCTACAGAGGAAAAAGACAAACAGCAGCAGAAGCTTTTAGTCCATATATATAAAACGTAACTTGCATGGCTTTAATGTGGTTTTCATATTAAATAAACAGACTAACAGGCAGAAATAAACCATTAGCCAATTGCAAAAAGCAATTAAGACTCATTTGCAATGCATAAATTATCAACATTGTTCTCTAATGGAAATCATTATTTTTTAAAAATAGCCAGTGGAAATATGCCTCTAATCCAATATCTCATTTATTCTGCAAAAACTGCTCCAATGAGGATCCAGTGGTGAGAGAAAGGAGCTTCTGTAGTGAGTGTGTGGGTGTTAAATGTGTCCCAGTAATAACAGAGCTGAGAGTCAACAGAAGCAGCAGAGCTGAACGTGAGGAGGAGAGAAGAATCAGAGCGAGGAAAGAGGAAAAACACTGGAATTAACACAGAAAGGAGACATGATGAAAGGTAGAGGAGGCAGAGAGGATCCAAATAAAAGGGAACTAAACATTATGGACACTAGAAAGAAGGACAGAGTGGGAAAACCCCCTCTCAAAAACAAGAAAAAAAGTACAAAAATGAGGTGTATTTTGCTTAAAAATATCAAAATTATCTGCCAATGGAACAAGAAAAACAAAACCAGTAAAAATATCTAATCTAATGAACCACAAATACCTTAGAATTAGTTTATTCTAACTAATAGCAAGTGATTTTATTTATTGTTGTTGTTAAATGTTTAAATATCAAGTGTCAGTTTAATGTACTAGTTAATCACATACACACTACACAACAATACACACTTCTATTGGTTCATTGATCATAAAACTATTGATTCATCTGGCTGCTTGTTTTAATATGTGAAGAGGTCAAATTATGTCAAAGTTATGATTTATTAGTGATGCTTGAAATAAGAAATTATTACTTTGAAATAGCAGTTTTATATATATGACTAAAAAAAGACACAAAATGACTAAAAAGACAAAATTACTAAAAAAAACACAAAATGACTAAAATAAGACACAAAAAAGACACAAAATGTCTTTCTAGTTGTAAGTGTTGGTGAAGCAGCTTTGTAACTGTTGATATTCTAGTTTCCAGCATGTATTTACTCAGTATAGGTGATAAAATCTCAGTAACAAGCTGTAATATCTGATTTAGATCATTAAGGACCAAAACACTTCAAACAAGTCAAACACTCCAACATTTTGTGTTTTTTTTTTGTCATTTTGTGTCTTTTTTTTTGTCATTTTGTGTCTTTTTTTGTCACTTTTTGTCAATTTGTGTCTTTTTTTTTGTCATTTTGTGTCTTTTTTTTGTCATTTTTTGTCATTTTGTGTCTTTCTTTGTCATTTTGTGTCTTTTTTTGTCATTTTGTGTCTTTTTTTGTCATTTTGTGTCTTTTTTTGGGTCATTTTGTTTCTTTTTTTAGTCATTTTGTGTCTTTTTGTGTCTTGTAAGTCTTGTAAGTGTTGGTGAAGCAGCTTTGTAACTGTTGATATTCTAGTTTCCAGCATGTATTTACTCAGTATAGGTGATAAAATCTCAGTAACAAGCTGTAATATCTGATTTAGATCATTAAGGACCAAAACACTGAAAACAAGTCAAACAGTCTAAAATAAAAACTGCTGACTAAGAAGAACTATCTGATCAGACATTAATAATCAGATATCCTCTTTAATCTGACATATTTAATCTGACTTAGATGTCAGTTTTTGCAGTGCATGACTGGGAAAAGGAGGAGCAAAAAAGGGTTTTCATTCAAAAAGTAAGAAATGAAAACAAAAAAATAGGATGTATGATGATCAAAAACAAGTTATTTAAGGAAAACCTGGAATACTGAATGATGAAAATAATTTTTTGCTAAGATATAGAATATAAAAACTCTGTCACTGGGTCACTTTAGACCCAAGAAATGATGAGTCCATCCATCATTCAGCGTAGCTCTCAGCATCAACAGGCCAAGAAGGACGTAAATAAAATAAATAAAGAGAGCCGAGGCCTGTCCTCTGGGCTGGACGTGTCCTGGAGACAGACATGAGACAATAAAAAAGATAAACATTGATTTTCTTCCCCCTCTCCATTTATCCATCCCTCCTTCCCTCTGTCCCATCTGAACATTGATCATCTCTGAGTGTGTGTGTGTGTGTGTGTGTCTGCACAATTGATTTCTATAAATTATACATGATCACCAAATAGCATTTGTATGTTAGTTAGTCGTATGTTAGCTCTCTGTTCTCATTGGTTAAAAACATTCCAATCTACAGACAGATTTAAAAGGGACACAACTGCTTAAAAAACCATATCAAACAGTAAATCTAAAGGTCTAAAAACCAGATCAAACAGTAAATCTAAAGGTCTAAAACCAGATCAAACAGTAAATCTAAAGGTCTAAAACCAGATCAAACAGTAAATCTAAAGGTCTAAAACCAGATCAAACAGTAAATCTAAAGGTCTAAAACCAGATCAAACAGTAAATCTAAAGGTCTAAAACCAGATCAAACAGTAAATCTAAAGGTCTAAAACCAGATCAAACAGTAAATCTAAAGGTCTAAAACCAGATCAAACAGTAAATCTGAAGGTCTAAAACCAGATCAACAGTAAATCTAAAGGTCTAAAACCAGATCAAACAGTAAATCTAAAGGTCTAAAACCAGATCAAACAGTAAATCTAAAGGTCTAAAACCAGATCAAACAGTAAATCTAAAGGTCTAAAACCAGATCAAACAGTAAATCTAAAGGTCTAAAACCAGATCAAACAGTAAATCTAAAGGTCTAAAACCAGATCAAACAGTAAATCTAAAGGTCTAAAACCAGATCAAACAGTAAATCTAAAGGTCTAAAACCAGATCAAACAGTAAATCTAAAGGTCTAAAACCAGATCAAACAGTAAATCTAAAGGTCTAAAACCAGATCAAACAGTAAATCTAAAGGTCTAAAACCAGATCAAACAGTAAATCTAAAGGTCTAAAACCAGATCAAACAGTAAATCTGAAGGTCTAAAACCAGATCAACAGTAAATCTAAAGGTCTAAAACCAGATCAAACAGTAAATCTAAAGGTCTAAAACCAGATCAAACAGTAAATCTAAAGGTCTAAAACCAGATCAAACAGTAAATCTAAAGGTCTAAAACCAGATCAAACAGTAAATCTAAAGGTCTAAAACCAGATCAAACAGTAAATCTGAGGGAAATGATCTTGCTGCATGGACAGATAATTTACCTTGACAAGATTTATTAAATTCAGATTATTAAATCTAGAAATAAGCATGTTGAACACTTAAAATAAGAAATTAACTCCTAAAACAAGATAAATGATCTAACTTCTAAACACAAAAAAGACACAAAAAGACACAAAAAAGACACAAAAAGACCAAAAAAAGACACAAAAAGACCAAAAAAAGACACAAAAAACACCAAAAAAAGACACAAAAAGCAAAAAACACGCAAAAAGACCAACAAAAGACACAAAAAACACCAAAAAAAGACACAAAATGACCAAAAATGTATTATTTATTAAATCTAGAAATAAGCATGTTGAACGCTGAAAATAAGAAATTAACTCTTAATACAAGATAAATTATCTAACTTCTAAACACAAAAAAGACACAAAAAGACACAAAAAGACACAAAAAACACCAAAAAAGACACAAAAAGACCAAAAATGTATTATTTATTAAATCTAGAAATAATCATGTTGAACACTTAAAATAATAAATTAACTCTTAGAACCAGATAAATTAAAGCTGCCAGCAGTGATGAACTGGCCCGAGCAGAGTGACCTGATGATTATTTGGTTCTTACCAAGATAAAAAAAAAATGTTGTGTCTTTTTTTGGTGTTTTTACATGTTTTGTGTCTTTTTTTGGGGTGTTTTTTTTTTGTCTTTTTTGGTCACTTTACGTCTTTTGTTTCTTTATTTGGTCATTTTACGTCTTTTTGTGTCTTTTTTTTGGTCGCTGATATCGCTGCTGGCAGCTTAAATTTTTATCTATTTTGTACACAAAATGAACACAAAATGAACAAAAAAATTACCAAAAAAAGACACAAAATGAACAAAAAAAGACACAAAAAATGGCCAAAAAATGACACAAAAGGACCACAAAAAGACACAAAAATGACACAAAATGACACAAAATTAAAAAAAGACACAAAAAGACACAAAAAATGAACAAAAAAAGACACAAAAAATAAAAAAAATGACCAAAAAATGACTCAAAAGGACCAAAAAAAGGCACAAAAAAGACAAAAAATTACACAAAATTAACAAAAAAGACACAAAAAAGACAAAAAATGACACAAAAAGACGTAAAATCACCAAAAAAGAAACAAAAAGCTTTAATTTATCTTGTTTTAAGAGGTAATCTCTTATTTTAAGTGTTCAACATGCTTATTTCTAGATTTAATAATCTTAAATTAATAAATCTTGTCAAGGTAAATTATCTGTCCATGCAGCAAGATCATTTCCCTCAGATTTACTGTTTTACCTTATTGTTAACACACCTTTTCATCAGTGCACATCACAACTGACGTAATATCATTTAATATAGTCAAAATGAGACACGCCACGCTCTTAAATCCTGATTTTTTCAGCAGCTGATGTCATACTGAGACATTATAAAGCTGTAAAGCACTCTCGTCTGTAGACAATGATTCAGCCAGTCAGCCAGTCATTCAGTCATTCAGTCATCCAGCCAGTCATTCAGCCAGTCATTCAGCCAGTCATTCAGTCATCCAGCCAGTCATTCAGCCAGTCATTCAGCCAGTCATTCAGTCATCCAGCCAGTCATTCAGCCAGTCAGTCGGTCCCATGTGGTCCTATTATCTCTGCTGCTCTATGTGGCAGCACACAATAAGTCTCTTCCAAGGACCTCTGAAAGGGAAGAGGGGATCCCTGTCACCTGAGGCTGTCTTTATGTGTGTTTGTGTGTGTGTGTGTGTTTACTGGTGAATATACCTCTGTGAGGACCGAGTTATTTGCTTACAAAAGGGCTGTTTCACCCAAAAAAAGAAAAAAATGACTAAAAATGACACAAAATGACTAAAAAAGACACAAAATGACCAAAAAAGAAACAAAATGACCAAAAAAAGGAAACAAAATGACCAAAAAAAGACACAAAATGATTTAAAAAAAGACACAAAATGACTGAAAAATCACTGAGTTACTTAAAAAAGACACAAAATGACCAAAAAAGACACAAAATGACTAAAAAAGACACAAAATGACAAAAAAAGACACAAAATGACCAAAAAAGAAACAAAAGGACCAAAAAAGGAAACAAAATGACAAAAAAAAGACACAAAATGACTAAAAAAAACACAGAATTACCAAAAAAGACACAAAATGACAAAAAAAAACCTCAAAATTACCAAAAAAAGACACAAAATGACTAATAAAACACAAAATGTGTCTGTATGTGCTAACAGGCTAACAGTTAGCTCTGTAGCAGTACAGTGTGTATGTGCTAACAGGCTAACAGTTAGCTCTGTAGCAGTACAGTGTGTATGTGCTAACAGGCTAACAGTTGGCTCTGTAGCAGTACAGTGTGTATGTGCTAACAGGCTAACAGTTAGCTCTGTAGCAGTACAGTGTGTATGTGCTAACAGGCTAACAGTTAGCTCTGTAGCAGTACAGTGTGTATGTGCTAACAGGCTAACAGTTAGCTCTGTAGCAGTACAGTGTGTATGTGCTAACAGGCTAACAGTTAGCTCTGTAGCAGTACAGTGTGTATATGCTAACAGGCTAACAGTTAGCTCTGTAGCAGTGCAGTGTGTATGTGCTAACAGGCTAACAGTTAGCTCTGTAGCAGTACAGTGTGTATGTGCTAACAGGCTAACAGTTAGCTCTGTAGCAGTACAGTGTGTATGTGCTAACAGGCTAACAGTTAGCTCTGTAGCAGTACAGTGTGTATGTGCTAACAGGCTAACAGTTAGCTCTGTAGCAGTACAGTGTGTATGTGCTAACAGGCTAACAGTTAGCTCTGTAGCAGTACAGTGTGTATGTGCTAACAGGCTAACAGTTAGCTCTGTAGCAGTACAGTGTGTATGTGCTAACAGGCTAACAGTTGGCTCTGTAGCAGTACAGTGTGTATGTGCTAACAGGCTAACAGTTAGCTCTGTAGCAGTACAGTGTGTATGTGCTAACAGGCTAACAGTTAGCTCTGTAGCAGTACAGTGTGTATGTGCTGCTGCTGCAGGAGGTGTTAGCTTAGCGATCTCTGTTTGTTTACAACAAGCACCAGACACTCTGTGCATAATTAGCCATGCTGGTTTGTTTATGATCAGCTGCTGACGTCACAGTTAGCGACGGGCAGAAACCAAACGTCTCTAAATCCCTCTGGGGACTAACTCGTAGTGGAGACATGTACAATGTGAATGTGTGTCCTCACAAAGATAGATGTACAAGAATGAGTGTGTGTATTCCCCCTCCACAGTCTCTATTTATCAGCTTTCTGTTATTATTTGTGCCTGCTGTGGTCCCACTCCCCTTCATCTAGAGGGGTCTCAGCCCGGGGCAGGAGGGTGTGTGTGTGTGTGTGTGTGTGTGTGTGTGTGTGTGTGTGTGTGTGCAGCATACACAATGAGGGATAACAGCAGCTTCTATTAGAGAGAAAATGAAAAGACACGAACCAGAGAAATGGAAGAAATCCAGTCGAGTCCCCTTTAACCTGCTGCCTGTATGTATAAACACTGAATCAAAATTAATCTGTGAATCATTCATTCTTTACATTTTCAGTTGGCAATCAAAAATCAAATAATGAAAAATTGACTGGTTATTTTTTTATTGTTTTTTTTTAATTATAACACAAAAAACTAACAAAATGCTTGGTTTTTCATATTTCAATATGAGGCTCAGGTCAAAAATATGAAAATGGAAAAACAGGCGCCAGGAATGAATTTGATTTTAATATTTAATTGGTCGGGTTTACGTGACCCGGAAGTTTGACTGCAGTCAAACCAGCCGTCCCTATATAATAATAATAATAATAATAATAATAATAATAGATAGATAGATAGATAGATAGATATACTTTATTTATCCCAAGCTGGGAAATTACAGTATAATAATAATAATAATAATAATAATAATAATAATAATAATAATAATAATAATAATAATATAATAATACAGTATAATAATAATAATAATAATAATAATAATAATAATATATTTTGTAATGTGCCTGTATTGTGATATTTATGGTAAATTCATGTAAACTGCTCAGAGCGAGCTGATATGAAGGAGAAACACTTTTCTTTATTACTTTTTTTCAGTATAAATCTCTTAAAACCAGCAGAGAGGAGATGAAGTATTAATTTTACATGAACACAACACGTAAAATAATTAAATCACGTCGCGCAGAAAATGTATTTGTTGTGTCACAAGTGTTACACAAACAGGCCAAATACCAGATAAATATGGAAATAAGATTAATTGCATGATATTCACAGAACTGTTCACTATGGATTTTTTTAATAAAACGCTTTTGGATATAGACTGTACATTAAAATAAAACTAAACTTCTTTTTTTTATATCTATATAACCTTATATATAACTTTATTGACACGTTGCCGTGGAAACTCTTTCAAAACAAACTAACCCAGGAGATGTAAAAAAAAAAAAAAACAACAACGTAAAATTGCCAAAAAGACACAAAAGTACCAAAAAGAAAGATGTAAAAAGATTTTAAAAAACATGTGAAATGACCAAAAAGGACATTAAATGACCAAGAAAAAGACGCAAAATGACCAAAACAAGAAGTGAAATTACAAAAAGAGACACTAAATTATCAAAAAAGGCACAAAGTTACCAAAAAACATGTTAAAAATACCAAAAAAAGACATAAAATTACCAAAAATTACAAACCACTAAACCTCCTTTTCTATATCTATATAACTTTATATATAACTTTATTGACACGTTGCCGTGGATACGCATTGTTCTGCTTCTCTCCTGATGACGGCTCGCCTTGTTAGTGACCTGTCAATCAAAGGTAGCCCCGCCCAAAATCATACGATTCTTTATCTTCTATTTTCTTCTAAATGGGGCCATTATTTACACTATTAACATCAGATTGTCTTGAAGAAGATGTTTTACTAGTGATTGAGACCATAGTGTTGTCCTGAAAAACATTTCTGAGCTAATAAATCAACAAGTTTTCTCATTTTGCATTGAAATGAATGGAACAAAATGCTTCTGCAGCCAAACTCAGCGCCCCCTGCTGGAGTTTATGGTAGAATGCAGCTTAAGGTACTTCCTGGTTTCCTCCCTGCTCAGACCAGGAGGCTGCCGCCTGGTATACACTGAATTAAAATGCTGTGTGTGTGTGTGTGTGTGTGTGTGTGTGTGTGTGTGTGTGTGTGTGTGTGTGTGTGCAGCCCGGTCCAAGAGCATGGTGATGGGCGAGGTCTCCCGGGGGTCCTGCCGGCCCGCCTCCCCCAGCCTCCAGGAGGGGGCGCTGAAGGCCGGCTGGCTGAAGAAGCAGCGCAGCATCATGAAGAACTGGCAGCTCCGCTGGTTCACGCTGCGCTCAGAACACCTCTTCTTCTACAAGGACGAGGAGGAGACCAAGCCTCAGGTACCAGGGGGGGTCTGACCAGGGGCCTCCAGGGGCCTCCGGGGGCCTCCAGGGGCCTACAGGGGCCTCCAGGGGCCCACAGGGGCCTACAGGGGCCTCCAGGGGCCAAGAAGCCTTTGGCCCCTGGAGGCCCCTGTGTCAAATTAATGATAAAATGGTCAATTTATAACAATGAACAATGGAACAATTCTAACCTTTTTCTTTTTGTTCAAACAATATTTCATTGAACACAAAAGGAACCCAGAATGTTACATTGTATAATAGTTTAACTCTCTGGAGTCTTATAGGGATGTTTTGTCATTTTGTGTCTTTTTTGTGGTCATTTTGTGTCTTTTTTTGGTCATTTTGTGTCTTTTTTTATTGGTCATTTTGTGTCTTTTTTTGGTAATTTTGTGTCTTTTTTTGGTAATTTTGTGTCTGTTGTTGTGTCTTTTTTTTTGGGGGGTGATTTTGTGTCTTTTTTGGTGATTTTGTGTCTTTTTTTTGTCATTTTGTGTCTTTTTTGGTGATTTTGTGTCTTTTTTGTGGTCATTTTGTGTCTTTTTTTGGTCATTTTGTGTCTTTTTTTATTGGTCATTTTGTGTCTGTTGTTGTGTCTTTTTTTTTGGGTGATTTTGTGTCTTTTTTGGTCATTTTGTGTCTTTTTTTGGACATTTTGTGGTCATTTTGTGTCTTTTTTTGGTCATTTTGTGTCTTTTTTGTGGTCATTTTGTGTCTTTTTTTTTGGTCATTTTGTGTCTTTTTTTGTCATTTTGCGGGTTTTTTTTGGTCATTTTGTGTCTTTTTTTGTCATTTTGTGTCTTTTTTTGTCATTTTGTGCCTTTTTTGGTCATTTTGTGTCTTTTTTTTGTCATTTTGTGTCTTTTTTTTGTCATTTTGCGGGGTTTTTTGTCATTTTGTGTCTTTTTTTGTCATTTTGTGTCTTTTTTGTGGTCATTTTGTGTCTTTTTTTGGTCATTTTGTGTCATTTTGTGTCTTTTTTTGGTCATTTTGTGGTCATTTTGTGTCTTTTTTGTGGTCATTTTGTGTCTTTTTTTTTGGTCATTTTGTGTCTTTTTTTGGTCATTTTGTGTCTTTTTTCTGGTCATTTTGTGTCTTTTTTGGTCATTTTGTGTCTTTTTTGTGGTCATTTTGGGTCTTTTTTTTTGGTCATTTTGTGTCTTTTTTTCTGGTCATTTTGTATTTTTTTTATTTTTGTCATTTTGTGTTTTTTTTTTTGTCATTTTGTGTCTTTTTGGGTCATTTTGTGTCTTTTTGTGTCATTTATGTGTCTTTTTTGTGTCACTTTGTGTCCTTTTTGGTCATTTTGTATCTTTTCTTTTGGTCATTTTGTGTCTTTTTTTGTTAATTTTGTGTCTTTTTTTGTTATATTGTGTCTTTTTTGTTTTATCATTTTGTGTCTTTTTTTAGTCATTTTGTGTCTTTTTTTTGTCATTTTGTGTCTTTTTGTGGTCATGTTGATACTGCCTCCAGCGGCCCCCAGGTAATTTGAGTTTGAGACCCCTGATATAAAGGTACAAAGGCTGAAGACTTTGGGGTCTCAGGATTAAAAAAAAACCAGCCTGGGGTAAACAGCCAACTAGAAATGACACCAGTGAAGCTCTTTACTACTCTATGAACCAGACGACTCTATATTTTTTGTTTGAGGTGTTAGAAAAATTGCATGAGGAAACCTTGAAAATTGATAATCTGTCACCGACAGAAAAAATCTGTCACCAACAGAAAAAACCTCACCATTTTTCTGCGCATTCTTTGATGGGGAAATGAAGAGCTGGAGACGTCCAAGTTTCTCAGTTTAACAAAAGTTTTATTACAATACGTCAAAAAATGTGCACTTTACAGAGATCTCCGGGTTCAAAATTAACTCATGTCCCTGAATACAAACAGACGTGTTTTCAGTTCGTGAAGTCTGAACCACGTCTCCCTCCCTGGAACCCATTAAAATAACCTTACAATTGTTTACAAAACATGCTGGTTGATTTCTTCCAGGAAGTCCCGCCTTCATGATCGCTGATTCGCCAGTCTTCTTTCATACCGTCACACATCAGGCCACCTGGGCAATACAATCACTGCTTCCCATAACAAAGCCTTGTGGCCTGCTAACAAACTTGTTATGACGAACATACTGCCTTATTATGTTCTACAGAAATATAACAACTATTCTTCAGAGTTCTACATGTTTTTTTAAAGGTTAAAAAATATAAGACAGACAATACTATTTTTTGTGATTATAGAATCTTAATTAGTTTAAGCAAATGGAATATATGTAATTAAAGTAATCATAGTTTTCTACATCAATATTAACACACAAACACAATCAATGTATCAAAATCATATTACCTGATTAATATAAATGCATAGAGATATTTATTACAGTCAAGGTTTGACCTTTGATAGTGACCTGCGTCAGAACAGAGAACAGAGACAGAGAACAGAGAAATAAAGCATAAAATCATTTACCAATATAGAAAATAATCAATTATTTTAACAATTCCCTCTTTTGGCCTAACATTCATTAGGCCAACTCAAACAAAATTATGAATAGTAGCAATATCAGTGAGCAGCAAAGCATTTCAGAGTGGATTAATGTCATTTGATGTGGGGAAAGGGTTTTACCTTCGATAACCATGGAGATGCAAAACACAGACAGAACAGATATGAGAAATACACACAACACCCAACACCACTATGCTTGTGTCATCAATATGTCAATTTCTGTACATAATATAGTAATATTACCACCGTCCACTCTCCCCCTCGGCTCCAGGTGACACAGAACAGGAAGCACTATTAACAGAGATAGCAGAGCCAAACAGAACAACACAGCCAAAACAATCTTTCTGTACCCATTTATCAAAAACATTTTTGCAGTATATAATGTCAAAAACAATTGATTATATGAATATGATTTTTTTCATGAATGTATGATTCTCACAGCTCTTTTTTTAACCTGATATGGACTTGCCCAACATGGTTCTGTCCACTTCCTGTTGATGACTTTCAGCCACACACACACTCTCGGAGGGTCTTGCACCCTGCCAGAGCTTTTCTCTGTCTGGAACTGTCATGTCTCCTGGACCTGTGTGGACAGGAGGCTTCCAGTGCAGTTAATGTACAGCAAAAGGACACATGATCCAACCGTGGTAAATCCAGGGCCCCCCCCCTTTCACCCACAGTGGCTGGCCCTTTAAAACATTTACTGTAGAATAGTGAAGCACACTCAGTGGAAATGAAACCAAAATGTAACAAAATATCTCAGTACACTGATAACTGAATCAGTATCGGAGAATAAATTGCATGAAATGTTGGGGCAAGAATATAAATTCAGGCAGATTGTGAGTTCAAACATCCAAAAAAAAAATTTTTTAATTACATACAGTTCGTAGCAAGCAAGTTGCCCAATCTTTTCTTCTCTTGTCAACACATACTAATACCTTCTTTTTTGTCTCTCTTCCCCTACGTACTCTTTTCCATCTATTACACTCACTTGATTTCAACCACCTGTCATCTATCTTTTAGCAAGATATCACATCAACTTACACAGTAAGTTGAGCAACTTTCGTTACCAATCTATATCAGTTCCAAAACATAACTTTGACCAATGGGGTAAAAACAGACTGCATTTAAAACGGCTGCAATTTGCTATATAAATATATATTTGCAATATAATGAATGGACAAAATTTAAACATGCTGACGGGACTTCTGATAAATCGGGACTTCTGATAAATCCCCCCTCTTTTATTTTTTAATTTTTAATTTCTTTAACTGGCCTTCAAGACAAGTTTCACTCTGTCTTTTATAATTTTGTCACCAACGTCAAGGCCAAAATGTTGTGCTATTTTTAACAGCTGCTCTTTTGTGCAGAAAGCCAATAAGCTCCACTGAAAGGAGAAATAAAAAATAAAGAACAAAATAAAAATAAAAAATAACTCATCAACACTTGTCATACTTGGGTGTGTGCAAAAAATCAATACACAACCAGCCAAACACTATGGCCTAGACAGTAAACAATGCTCCCCTCTAGCTGACTACCTGACCATTACTATCTAGCTAATCTCAACCCTAGTCTTCATGTGGATGACCAGCGGTGGGTATTTAAACACTGAAACTCATGGCGAGGTGAAGCAACCAGAACTGGCCACTTCCCCTTGACCATGATGTGCTCCCGAGACAAATGCTCTAACCAGAGCCACCACAGCACTAGTAAAACAAAAAATAAGACGAAACCCAAAGGGGTAACGCCACTTGGCCTCACAGGGGAACATTTGTTTACATTACAGTAACATTCTGCACACCAGTAAATTACAATTATACTACGCACACACAGAGCAGGAAAAAAACTCCTCCACCCAAAACACAACTCATAAAGGAAAACAAAAAAACATAAACCAAAGATAAAAGTCAGAATAGGTAAGTGAGTGTAACTGTTAATTTGAAAATAAAAATGTTATGTCTCCATAAACAAAACAATCAGGCCTGAAGGAGAGAACACCAGGCAACCTTGGAGCCTCTGTCTCTCTGCCTGCTTCTCTCTTTTCTCTCTCCACACTGAAAATAACTCAAAAGATTTACTTAAAAAATATATTGTCAGTATTTGCACACAAATGATTTCAGTAAAATGTAATGCTGCAATATCAAGTAACACTCACTTGCAAGTATCAAGTAAATTTTATATTCCATAAAACATAACAGTTCTGAAGATATTAAGTAACATTTACTTAATTCCATTCCACCCAAGTTTTAAATTATATTTATTTAACCAAATTAAGTAAAGTCTATTTGTTTTTTCATAAACAAGAACATCATTTTACTCAAAAATATAAGAACACTTTATATATCTGTACATTGTAAAAACAAAAAACAATAGCTACTCAATAAAAAATGAGGCAACAGTTTGCACGCAAGGAAGTGCCTGTCAATTAGAAACAGACAAAATTCTCTTGATTTAGAATTACATACACATAAAGATTATATTTAATATGATCAAAATAAGTAGAATACTTCTCAAACATTTTTATATTTAAAGTTACTTAAACAACTGCCTCAAAATCAAGGACACATTTATATTGAATACATTTTATCAAATATATTAAGTAAAACAAAGTGACTACAGAACAAGTCAATTAATCACCTTTGACTTTGTAAAAATAAAATACAATAAAAACTGAGCAGGTAAAATTTTAACCAAAATAGAAACTGGCAAAGCTGTTTTACTGGACATGAATATTTCATTAGATTGTGCAGGTGTCCCAATTATTTTGTACTTATTACAGATCTGGAATAGTACTTTTTAAATATGTAGTGAAAACTTATCATCCTCTTCCAACATTCATTACAGAAATCACACACTCAGACACTCAAAAACGTTTCACTCACACAGACATGCTCAAAACAACTTCTGGGGGAAGGTCAAGACAGAAACAGTCTCTTAAACTTTGAGCAGTGGTGTAAGGATTATTCATACCCTTATTTAAATGGAAAGACAACCAAACAAACAAACAAAAACAAATTTTTTACACGTACTGCATTAAAATTTGTACTAACAGTAAATTTAAGATGTATCTCCAGCAAAAGGAATTTAAAGTAAGACTTAGTATATTTTTAAAAGAAAAATATCCAAATTTTTACTCCACTGAATGAAATGCAGAACCTTTTTTTCTATGATATATATGTTCAGATAAATTACTTTGCAACCCATGCTGAGTCAGAGATTGTATTGGACGCATTGCCCCGTGTTATGAACCAGACTGAGAAGCTTCTACAACATTTAAAAGAAATGTTGCGCTCAGACACTTGGAGTTAACTCAGTTCGCACACAGTTTTAAATACAATCTTGACAGAGTCATCAATTAAATCAACAAACCTCCCACAATCCCCACAGACAATTCTCAGAGTAGACACAC
The DNA here is from genome assembly GCF_030273125.1 of Centropristis striata. Lineage (NCBI taxonomy): Eukaryota > Metazoa > Chordata > Actinopteri > Perciformes > Serranidae > Centropristis > Centropristis striata. The sequence goes on from NC_081537.1 coordinate 378,757, forward strand.
AAGACGTGTAATCTTTAAATTCACTCTATGAGAAAAGACCCAGCCCATACATTTCAACCCTTCATTAATCACTCTGATTGATTATTATATAAACACACATGTTAATAAAACTTCTTGATTAGAACAGTCTTAATTCAAACATTTTGATTGGAATATTGATTGGAGAAATACAGCGAGACACTTTGCCTCCTGATTTTTGGCCGGATTTTCTAAAAAGAAAATCCCCCTTTAAAATCAACACAGAGAACCGTATTCTCTGTCTTCAGGCTGGATTAAAATCACGTAATCCACCTTTTCTGCAGTTTATACAGCGGACTCCAACCGCGGATCCCTGTTTTCGGCGAGACACCCCGGTCCCCCTTTACATCAAAAAGGCCTTACAGCGGGACCGTTATCCCCTGTCTTCGAGCTGGACAGTCGTATGCCCCCTCTTTCTTCTATTTTTATTTTATTCTATTTTAATTTTTAATTAAAATAAAATGTTTTATTTGTTTTATTTATTTTTTTATTATTTTTGTTATTTTTTATAAGTCAATAAATCTTCTTGACGTATTGTATTTCTAACTATGACATCTGTTTTCTATTGACAACAACTCAATTTTGCAATTAGGCCAATTTGCACAGATTTTATTAAAAAGGTTTGTGCTCACCTTCCTTTTTTAGGGTACCCTGCTGTTGTCAACAAAGTCTGGATGTCAGTGGTATCAGCAATAATTCAGGCTGTTATCTATTTCCAAAGAGAATTACAGGTTAAATTTCAGATCAAGCATATATAAAAAATTAATTTTAATACTCACGTCCTCCAGCTTCCATTCCCCATCACGTCGGGGTCACCATTTGTTAGAAAAATTGCATGAGGAAACCTTGAAAATTGATAATCTGTCACCGACAGAAAAAATCTGTCACCAACAGAAAAAACCTCACCATTTTTCTGCGCATTCTTTGATGGGGAAATGAAGAGCTGGAGACGTCCAAGTTTCTCAGTTTAACAAAAGTTTTATTACAATACGTCAAAAAATGTGCACTTTACAGAGATCTCCGGGTTCAAAATTAACTCATGTCCCTGAATACAAACAGACGTGTTTTCAGTTCGTGAAGTCTGAACCACGTCTCCCTCCCTGGAACCCATTAAAATAACCTTACAATTGTTTACAAAACATGCTGGTTGATTTCTTCCAGGAAGTCCCGCCTTCATGATCGCTGATTCGCCAGTCTTCTTTCATACCGTCACACATCAGGCCACCTGGGCAATACAATCACTGCTTCCCATAACAAAGCCTTGTGGCCTGCTAACAAACTTGTTATGACGAACATACTGCCTTATTATGTTCTACAGAAATATAACAACTATTCTTCAGAGTTCTACATGTTTTTTTAAAGGTTAAAAAATATAAGACAGACAATACTATTTTTTGTGATTATAGAATCTTAATTAGTTTAAGCAAATGGAATATATGTAATTAAAGTAATCATAGTTTTCTACATCAATATTAACACACAAACACAATCAATGTATCAAAATCATATTACCTGATTAATATAAATGCATAGAGATATTTATTACAGTCAAGGTTTGACCTTTGATAGTGACCTGCGTCAGAACAGAGAACAGAGACAGAGAACAGAGAAATAAAGCATAAAATCATTTACCAATATAGAAAATAATCAATTATTTTAACAGAGGTCAGATGAGGTCAGATGAAAACACACAGAGGTAATGATGAGTCAGCACTCTCAGGACCTCCTGGAGCATTAGAGACAGCCTGCTGTCCTCCATTAGGACACAATCACAGTAATACTCACAGTAAAATCACTCAGAGTCTCTTTGACCAGGGACCAGGCTGGCTCATGTTTTACAAGCAATACGCTAGCTGCACTGAAGATTTATTAAATTAAGATTATTAAATCTAGAAATAAGCATGTTGAACACTTAAAATAAGATAAAGTATCTAACACTTCTATGTCTAAAGTTTTTTTTATCTTGGTAAGAAATTAAGTTTTATCTTTTTTTCTATCTTTTTTGGTAATTTTGTGAACAAAAGAAGATGTAAAAAGACACAAAATGACCAAAAAAAGACACAAAAACGACGCAAATTTTTTTTTTTTTATCTTGGTAATAACCAAATAATCATCAGGTCACTCTCACTTTAAGAGTTAATTTCTTATTTTAAGTGTAATTAGTGTTTTATCTGGTTTTTAGACCTTTTTATTACAGTTTGGCCTCAACTGACCTCACCGTCACATAGCTGACAGGCTTCTGTTGTAACACGAGGAGATGATGTAATCACACAACAAGACACACACACACACACACACACACACACACACACACACACAAATAGCCTTTAAAGCATAATAATCATCCCTTCACATTCCTGGCTGAAATCCCGACACTTTTATTGATTTGTTCAGTCTTCTTCTGCTGTTCATTTAATGTAGGCAGCAGCAGTCTGACATCACACACACACACACACACACACACACACACACACACACACACACACACACACACACACACACTACACACACTCAGAATGACGTGAGGCTCCGTTCTGTGGGGAACGACTGACTGACTGAAGGCTGTGACAGACTGTCTTTAATCACAGCCTGCCAATAACCATCCAGCCTTATTGATCTGTAACTCCCACTGGACACAACACACACACACACACACACACACACTCACACACAGACCCGGACCCTCCCCCCTACTGAGATGAGGAGACGTGATAATTGGTGACAGTGAATGCAACACTGATCTCTGCAGCTTTTCTTTTCATCACGTGGAGATAAAAACTGCAGAACAAATGGACTTCACTTATCGGACCACTGATTTATTTTTTCACAGAGTGGAGGTGGAGGAGATCACTGAGAACAAACCAGCTGCAATTCATTACACTCTAGATAAAATGTCATTTTTAAGGATTGTTTTGCCTCCATCTTTATTGCTAAATGCTGTCAATCAAACAGTGTGGGCGGGGCTTGGACGTCTTCTCCCTTCAGTCTTATACGATGTGAATGATCTGAGACTCATATTTAGACTATAGAGCAGGGGTCTCAAACTCAAAGTACAAATTACCTGGGGGTCGCTGGAGGCAGTATCAAAATGACCAAAAAAAGACACAAAATGACTGAAAAAACACTAAATTACTTAAAAAAGACACAAGATGACACAAAAATACACAAAATTACTAAAAAAGACACAAAATGACACAAAAAATACACAAAATTACTAAAAAAGACACAAAATGACACAAAAAACACTGAGTTACTTAAAAAAAGACACAAAATGACCAAAAAAGACATAAAATTATGAAAAAAAAGACACAAAATTACCAAAAAATGACACAAAATGACAGAAAAAAAGACACAAAATGACAGAAAACACATTAAATTACTTAAAAAAGACACAAAATGACCAAAAAAAGACACAAAATTACCAAAAAAGTCACAAAATTACTAAAAAGATGACACAAAATGACCAAAAAAACACACAAAATGACAGAAAAAAACTTAATTACTAAAAATAACAACACAAAATGACAGAAAAAAGACAAAAATTGACTGAAAAAACACTAAATTACTTAAAAAAGACACAAAATGACCAAAAAAAGACACAAAATCACAGAAAAACACTAAATTACTTTAAAAAAAGACACAAAATGACCAAAAAATACACAAAATGACTAAAAGAGACACAAAATTACTAAAAAACCAAGATAATTTCCCTCAGATTTACTGTTTGATCTGGTTTTAGACCTTATTTACAGTGTACTTGTACACCTCCTGTCCTCCATGTTGATCTTCGCCTGTGTGACTGTGATCTGTGTTCTTGGTGACGTGGTTCATTCATTCATCCTCGTCCAGCTCCTCCTGTTATTCTGAGCACATCGCCCCCTGGGGATCTCCTCCTCCTCCTCCTCCTCCTCCTCCTCCTGCCCTGTGTGCTCCATCCATCCTCGGCCCCCACCCCTTCCATTAGTTGCCATGGTGACGGGTGTTGGCGGCGGCCCGGCCCCGTGGTCTGATGGATGATGCCAGGCTGCAGATTAACGCTGCTGGCACCTCCTCAGCCCACTGGGCCTCGGCTCTCTCAGGCTTAATGGGTATTGATCTGATAATGTATTCTGATAATCTGAGTTCAATCACAGGAGGAGCTGCTTTACATTTCAGAGGGGTTAGGAATGGAGTGATAGGAAGGAAGGAAGGAAGGAAGGAAGGAAGGACTCTGTAGTTTTGTTCTATTTCCTCCATGTCTGAATCTTTCCATCCTGCCTGTATTCACCACTTAAAACAGGTTTAAATACCATGTTGGTATATTTTTTCACCTATATGACCTGATAATAATAATTGATTTATTATTCTGACTTACTGGATCAACATTTAGAACCAAAAAGAAACAAAGAAAAACCAACATAAATGTGATCTTGTGATTGTGTGTGATCCAGTCATCAACTCTGGTTATTATTCATTTTGTGTATTTTTTGGTCATTTTGTCCTTTTTTTGGTAATTTTCTTACTTACTTTCTAACTTAAAATGTGATTTTGAATATTTTTTTTAACTTTCAAAACACTATCATGCTCAATAAAGAATTTTAAATGTTGCAAATGTGAACAAAGGTTGAAAATATAACATATAAGAGGGTTCCATCCAGTTCTATCATTTTATACTAAATATATAAAAAATATAGTCATAATTATGACTTTTTATCACAATTATGACTTTTTAGCTCACAATTATGACTTTTTATCTCATTATTTCGACTCACTTTGAGGATATTTTCAATCAAGGCTAAGTTTTTATCTTTTCTTTTTTCTATTTTTGTGGCGGAAATGGGCTTCCATAGTTTCCAAGTACAAAAGTGGCATAAAATAAAATATATGATGTATGTTAGCTTGTGCATCGTTTTTCCTCCACATTTTGGATTAAATATGTAAGGAGGCTGAGAGTTCAACTGTGTGTTTTAAAACCATGTCTCTCTCTGTGTGTTTCAGGGCTGTATACCTCTGCAGGGTTGCCAGGTCAACGAGCTCACAGCCAATCCAGATGAACCAGGAAGACACCTGTTTGAGATCGTACCAGGTGAGATCCACTAGATCCTCTTGATCCTTTTTTCCTTGTTTCATATCTGATCTGAAATTTTCATGGTTGGTGATTTGGTTGGTTGGTTGGTTGATGATGTGATTGGTGGTTTGGTTGGTTGGTTGGATGGTTGGTTGGTGGTTTGGTTGGTTGGTTGGTGGTTTGATTGATTTGGTTGGTAGTTTGTTTGATTGGTTGGTTGGTTGGTTGGTGGTTTGGTTGGTTGGTTGGTTAGTTGGTTGGTTGGTTGGTTGGTGGTTTGATTGATTTGGTTGGTGGTTTGATTGGTTGGTTGGTTGGATGGTTGGATGGTTGGTTGGTTGGTTGGTTGGTTGGTTGGTTGGTTGGTGGATTGGTTGGTTGGTTGGTTGGTGGTTTGGTTGGTTGGTTGGTTGGTTGGTTGGTGGTTTGTTTGTTTGTTTGGTTGGTTGGTTGGTTGGATGGTTGGTTGGTTGGTGGTTTGGTTGGTTGGTTGGTTGGTTGGTTGGTGGTTTGGTTGGTTGGTTGGTTGGTTGGTTGGTTGGTGGTTTGGTTGGTTGGTTGGTTAGTTGGTTGGTTGGTTGGTTGGTGGTTTGATTGATTTGGTTGGTGGTTTGATTGGTTGGTTGGTTGGATGGTTGGATGGTTGGTTGGTTGGTTGGTGGTTTGGTTGGTTGGTTGGTTGGTTGGTTGGTTGGTTGGTTGGTTGGTGGTTTGTTTGTTTGTTTGGTTGGTTGGTTGGTGGTTTGGTTGGTTGTTTGTTTGGTTGGTTGGTTGGTTGGTTGGTTGGTTGGTTGGTTGGTTGGTTGGTTGGTTGGTTAATATTTTTAAAATGCAACAGTGCTGCAAACCTTACAAACATGACAAAGAAAAACATGTTTGTTTTGTTTAAATTGAGTATGAAATTACTTTTACTTAGTACAAATAAAAATGATAAATTATAAAATACAACCATCATCATATACATACACATACATATCAGCCACAGATGTGTGAAAGGCTACATAAAGAGTCAACATGATATTGGTTATGAGTGACACCATATTTGGTCCAAAAACAGTAGAAGTACACCTATGAAGCAGAACCCCAGCTGGTTCAGAGGAGATATTTTAAAAAATGCCTTTTAAAATTAGGCATATTATAACAATGTACAATATTTACATGTCTAAAAACACATTAGAGCTAAAGAGATAGAGATAAATCATGATCTCAAATTAACCAGTTGCTTTTGTCTGATCTGTGTTGGACAGACCTTTAATAATAATAATGAGCTTTATTCTCTGCTTGCTGTTCTGTATTGAGACAGCAGAGAGCGCTATAGCTCAGGATTAGCTGCTGTAGTGGTCCTAGTGGTCCTATCATGACCTCAGAGCTGCTGACATGCCAGGTACCACTGTTACATTTATATCTGCTGGAGGGTGAGAGGCAGAAACATAAAATAAATGAAATACAAAACAGCCACTCCATCATGTGGAGCAAGGTTGTAATAGTTCTGGATGTTTCAATAGTTTTAGTTTTAATTTCATTGTGATTTTTTTGTTTTCAAATCCAGTTAGTTTTAATGAGTTTTAAGAGTGAGTTTGCTAGTTTTAATTAGTTTTAATTTTTTGAAAACCAAGTTTGAGACCCTTGTTTTAAACACTACAAACTCACTAACACACTACATAAAATGTAAACTGTAACACAGCAGCTGAGCTCCGTGGCTCAGACTCTCTATCTGTGTTTGCTCTGAGCTCTCTGCTGCTGTTTAGAATGGCCAACAGGGTTGTGAGTCTGTGTGTGTTTTGTTTATGGCCGGTCAACATAGCAAAGAGGTGAGAAGCTCAGGGAGTTTCTAAGGACAGAGAGACAAGATGGGAGGGAAGGAAGGAAGGACAGAAAAAATACTGCAGAGAGCTGTGGGAGGAAAATAGTTAGGTTAGGGCAGAGGTAGGCAACCTGCATGTGGCTCTTCAGGCCGTCTGTAGTTGCTTTAATGTAATTTATCATTGGTGCACACTGCAAAAAAGGTGTTTAGTCTAAAACCAGATCAAACAGTAAATCTGAGGGAAATGATCTTGCTGCATGGACAGATAATTTACCTTGACAAGATTTATTAAATTAAGATTATTAAATCTAGAAATAAGCATGTTGAACACTTAGAATAAGGAATTAACTCTTGAAACCAGATAAAGTAAAGCTGCCAGCAGTGATGAACTGGCCCGAGCAGAGTGACCTGATGATTATTTGGTTCTTACCAACTGTCAGATAATTTATCTTGTTTCAAGAGTTAATTTCTTTTTTACACACAATACACAAACTGACCAAAAAAGACACAAAATTACCAAAAATATATGTGAAAATGACCACTAAAAAGACACAAACTGACCAAAAATAAACACAAATTGACCCAAATAAGACACCAAATGACGCAAATAAGACACCAAATGACCAAAAAAGACACAAATCAACCAAAAAGACACAAAATGACCCAAAAAATTACCACTAAAAGGACACAATGATGAAATTAACTCTTAAAACCAGATAAATGAAAGCTGCCAGCAGTGATGAACTGGCCCGAGCAGAGTGACCTGATGATTATTTGGTTCTTACGAAGATAAAAAAACTTTTTGTGTCTTTTTTTGTGTGTTTTTGGTCCTTTTTTGTATCTTGTCTTTTTTTGGTCATTTTGTGTCTTTTTTACATCTTCTTTTGTTCACAAAATGACCAAAAAAGACAAAAAATGTACGAAAAAGATAAAATTTTATTTCTTACCAAGATAAAAAAAACTTTAGATATAGAAGTGTTAGATAATTTATCTTATTTTAAGTGTTCAACATGCTTATTTCTAGATTTAAAAATCTTAATTTAATAAATCTTGTCAAGGTAAATTATCTGTCCATGCAGCAAGATCAGATTTACTGTTTTATCAGGTTTTTAGACTAAACACCTGTTTTGCAGTGTAGGCCCAAAGCAAAATGTGTAGCTGACATATGGGAGTAAAATGTTTTTAAAACATTTTAGTCAACTAAAATGTGCTTCATAGCTTATAAAAGTCTAAAGAGAAGCAGGCAGGTGAAATGAGGCCCAAAGAAATGTTTGACATGAGGAGAAATCTGTTTTATACAAACATGGATACTAAAAAGATATTTAATTTCAACTCTAACCTGATAAAACCTTGAGACAGCTGCTCTCTACCAGTGCTTAACAACTTGATGCTGACTACATCTTGCGTTCACATCATATTAGATTTGTTGGTTCCTTTGGGAGAACCACAAGCTCTTTCTCCACTCTGTAATCGGCTTAGAGTGATGAAGGCTTTATTCACTCCTCTTGTATTAAATGAATAGACTTTGAGATTTCAGGCTTCACATTGTAACTTCAAAGTAAAACTTCGCGGAGGATAGTGCTTCCTCCCGTTTATAAAACAGTCATTATGGCGTCCAGTCATGTCTGCAGCTTTTCCTCACAACAGCAGCCAGTTTTTACTAAAGAGTCCAGCTTCAAACAGGGAGACAGCGGCTTTCTGGAAACTCTCAGCGAGCGCTGGCAAAACACTAATCAGCAACGAGCTCAACAAGCCCTGATGCTCTTTTACACACATGCCTTCCTCTCTGAAGCAACATGTACAGAGTCCCAATGAAAAAACTGCAACACAGGCATCATTGATAAAGGAGAAGAGTGGTTCTTAAGATGAATCCTTGTACATAAGTTCCTTCTTCATGGATTAATAAACACAGGAACTCGTGTTTTTAGATCAATCGTGCTTGTTTTTAACCCAGTGGAGTCTCCTAAAGACTTGTTGCCTCCATCAGAGTATAAAACAAAGCAGCGTGGAGCCCTACTGTACATTTACCTCTAAAGTTCTGGCTGTAAACTCCATGAGGCCAGTTTCAGTTTGATGATGATATACCAAGTAAAACTGGAGACAAGCTCAAATAGATTTAGTATCAAATGATAGAACTGGATGGAACCCTCTTATATGGTAGATTTGACACCTTTGGTCACATTTGCCACATTTAAAATTCGTTATTGAGCGTTATTTGAAAGTAAAAAAAAAGATTCATAATCAAAATTTTATGTTGGACTAAAGGACTAAAAAAAGACACAAAATGACCAAAAAATGACACAAAATAACTAAAAAAAGACACAAAATGAACATAAAACGACACAAAATGACCAAAAAAAAGCACAAAATGACCAAAAAAAGACACAAAATGACTAAAAAAAGACACAAAATGACCAAAAAAAGACGCAAAATGACTAAAAAAAGACACAAAATGAACATAAAACGACACAAAATGACCAAAAAAAAGCACAAAATGACCAAAGAAAGACACAAAATGACTAAAAAAAGACACGAAATGACCAAAAAAAGACACAAAATGACCAAAAGAAGACACAAAATGACTATCAGCTCTCTGTGTCCACTGTAACAGGAGCCCTGTCCTCCAGGAGCCCTGGGAACCCGGCTCTTCATCTGGGTCATGGCATTGACTGATGGGCTTTGTTTTGGTTAGAGTGTGTGTATGTGTGTGTGTGTGTGTGTGTGTGTGTGTGTGTGTGTGTGTTTTGGCTAAAGTTCTTTGTCCAAATATCTAAATTCTACTTATTAACACATTTGTTTCCTTCATGCACAAACTGGAATGTTAGCTGCTCTTTCTTTGTTGGTTTTGCCAGGTTTTAAGCTAGGCTAGGCTAGGCTAAGCTAATCGCCTGCTGGCTGCTGTAGCTTATATTTAGCATTCAGGCATATGAGTTGTATCAATCTTCTCATAAAGTGCTCAGCAAGAAGGCAATGAAGTGTCTTTTAACTAAAGAACAAAAACAAAAATCACTCTGTCCTTGGGTGCATCATAAATTCAGCATTTTGACGACAGAATCTCAACGTGACGTTTTTCTACCAACCTTTCTATTTGTCTCTGTCTTGCAATGCTTTTTGAACGCTATGGATCAAAAACAAGGCTACAAATCAGTCCCAATGGCCAAGATGGTTGTGTTAACTGTGTGGTTTTGCTCCCTGGTAAGTAGCATTTGTAAAACACAGATAAATCCTGTGTGCTTGTGCAAGTGTGTGTGCCGCCTCAATGACTCGTCCACTATAATGAATTAGCAGAAGCTGTCAAGTTTGCACAGGCAAAGTGTGTTTTGTGTGTGTGTGCTGTTTTCCAGATGGCTTAATTGCTTCACACCACCACAACAGAGGGCTTATAGCCTTGAGTCAGACGTTAAATACAAAGAATATTTTTAAAATACCCAGTTATTGCCCATTTCCTTCATGCCTACAGGCTTTGAAACCAGCTCAGTCCAGACTGGGGCACATGACTGTTGAATCGGATTTATTCTAGAGTACATACAGATAAAAAAAAAAGCATGGTGGGAGTCCAGGTTTTAATTGCTTGCTTGGTAATCTACTGCTGTTATTTCACTCAAATGCCAAGAGGAAATTATGAGGAGAACACTGCAAAAACCAACTGACAAAAAATTAGAAATTAATAACTAGAATTAAGCAAATACATGCGGGAAAAACATTAATGTCTTAAAATAAATACAAAAATACTTATTTTGAGCAATTATGGCATGAAGAAGCTCACAATGTCAATCCTAAAAACAAGTCTTTACACCAGACTGAAATCCCTGTGAAGAGGTTATTCACTCATTTTAGTTACATAATTATAATGTTTTTGTTTTTGTTTGGTCATTTTGTGTCTTTTTTTTGGTCATTTTGTGTCCTTTTTTGTCTTTTGTGTTTTTTTTTGTGTGTATTTTTTGTCTTTTTGTGTCTTTTTTTGGTCATTTTGTGTATTTTTTTGTTCATTTTGTGTATTTTTTTTACTGAAATCCCTGTGAAGAGGTTATTCACTCATTTTAGTTACATAATAATATATATTTTTTTTGTTCATTTGTTCATTGATTTGTTCATTTGTTCATTGTTCATTTTGTGTCTTTTTGCATCATTTTTGTGTCTTGTTTTGTCATTTTGTGTCCCTTTTTGCCTTTTTTTTGGTCATTCTGTGTCTTTTTTTGTCTTTTTGTGTTTTTTTGTGCATTTTTGTGGTCATTTTGTGTACTTTTTAGTGCTTTAATCAAGACTGAAATCCCTGTGAAGAGGTTATTCACTCATTTTACTGATTTTACTGATAGATAGAAGAAGAAAATACTTGGTGAGCTTCATGTTTTTTGCAGTGGTGTGGTGAGTTTTGGGCTTTTTTTTTTGCTTCCACTGAGCAACAATCAAAAAGAACATTTGTACTGAATAATGATTGATAATGATTTTTTTTTTTTCCAGTGAGGATGCTTTTCTTTCACATGTTGCAGTGAGCCAGTTTATGTTAAAGTGAACTCAGTCTCCCTTTATAAACATGAACAAAGGCTGAATGTAAAGGGATCCTGATTCTTGGATAAAGACGTGGACTGTGTTCTGGAGACTCTCCCACCATTAAACAATGTGTCTGTTAGTGGATTTTCTGCTATTTCCAACATAGTGAGAACCAAAAACAACTTTTCAGACCCTTAGAGACTATTTTTCAAGAAAGCGACTGGAGACAAATCCAGAGACTTTTTCTGGTGTTATTGGAGACTTTTGGAGACTCGTTCTTACTCTTCTCAATGAGCCTCCGTTAGCGTCAGTTAGCTACAGTTAGCTCTGTAGCAGTACATTGTGTATGTGCTAACAGGCTAACAGTTAGCTCTGTAGCGGTACAGTGTGTATGTGCTAACAGGCTAACAGCTAGCTCTGTGGCAGTATAGTGTGTATGTGCTAACAGGCTAACAGTTAGCTCTGTAGCAGTACAGTGTGTATGTGCTAACAGGCTAACAGTTAGCTCTGTAGCAGTACAGTGTGTATGTGCTAACAGGCTAACAGTTAGCTCTGTAGCGGTACAGTGTGTATGTGCTAACAGGCTAACAGTTAGCTCTGTAGCAGTACAGTGTGTATGTGCTAACAGGCTAACAGTTAGCTCTGTAGCAGTACAGTGTGTATGTGCTAACAGGCTAACAGTTAGCTCTGTAGCAGTACAGTGTGTATGTGCTAACAGGCTAACAGTTAGCTCTGTAGCAGTACATTGTGTATGTGCTAACAGGCTAACAGTTAGCTCTGTAGCAGTACAGTGTGCATGTGCTAAAAGGCTAACAGTTAGCTCTGTAGCAGTACAGTGTGTATGTGCTAACAGCCCACAGTTAGCTCTGTAGCAGTACATTGTGTATGTGCTAACAGGCTAACAGTTAGCTCTGTAGCAGTACAGTGTGTATGTGCTAACAGGCTAACAGTTAGCTCTGTAGCAGTACATTGTGTATGTGCTAACAGGCTAACAGTTAGCTCTGTAGCAGTACAGTGTGTATGTGCTAACAGGCTAACAGTTAGCTCTGTAGCAGTACATTGTGTATGTGCTAACAGGCTAACAGTTAGCTCTGTAGCAGTACAGTGTGCATGTGCTAAAAGGCTAACAGTTAGCTCTGTAGCAGTACAGTGTGTATGTGCTAACAGCCCACAGTTAGCTCTGTAGCAGTACATTGTGTATGTGCTAACAGGCTAACAGTTAGCTCTGTAGCAGTACAGTGTGTATGTGCTAACAGGCTAACAGTTAGCTCTGTAGCAGTACAGTGTGTATGTGCTAACAGGCTAACAGTTAGCTCTGAGTTAGGGTTAGGGATAGGTTAAAACAAAATTTTAGGGTTAGGCCTTCGTCCAGAGCCTGAAGCGTCTTTAACCATGTTTAATATGTTATTACCATGTCTGAGCTTTTATTCTTGGAGAGAAAATGTCCCAGTTAACGGGTAAACATAGCGAATGTGAACTACAGAGTTCCACTGGAGATATAAGACTTCCTGTAAACAGCAGGATCACTTTGGGTTTATAGCAATCAGTTACACAAAACTCAAAAAAAGAGTTGAGTGTGATTCTGTGACTTGAGGGAGGATCCAGCTCTGTTTGTGTCTCGGGGCTTGATTGGCATTGTCTGTTTTCTCTGAGTATACAAGTTTGTTTGGCAAAGATCGGAGGGCAGTCCATCTCCTGCTACTGCACACACACACACACACACACACACACATTCTTGTACTTCTATCTTTGTGAGGACCCTCATTGTAACAGTGAATTCCCTTGCAAGGTTATAATAGTTTTGGATTTTTCATCAGTTTTAGTTTTGATTTTGTTGTGAATTTTTGTTTTCAAATCCAGTTAGTTTTAATGAGTTTTTAGAGTGAGTTTGCTAGTTTTAGTTTAGTATTTATTTTTCTGAAATGCTTTAGTTTTTATTAGTTTTTAGTGTTAGTTGTAGTTTTTTGTAATGGGGTATTTGTTGGGTGGGAGATTAAAAGAGGTCACAGTAAATTTGGCCTTCATTTTCTTTGTCTTATCCGTCTTCAAAAAGTTGACAAAGATTAAAAGGAAGGACATTTTCACTATGATTTGATAAAGTTTCAGTTAACTGTCATTTTCATTGACATTTTGTGTCTTTTTTTAGTCATTTTGTGTCTTTTTTTAGTCATTTTGTGACTTTTTTTAGTCGTTTTGCAACTTTTTTAGTCAGTTTGTGACTTTTTTTAGTCATTTTGTGTCTTTTTTGTGTCATTTTATGTCTTTTTGTGTCTTTTTTCAGTCATTTTGTGACTCAAAACGCAGTTTGGTTGAATATTTGGGGACTGTAAAAATACACACTATAGAGTCCAATGATTTCTTTAAACACAAGTAAAAATGTCCTCACTCTGTTGGTTAAAAACGTGTTCTGGTCCTCACTATGTAGGAAGTACAAGAACACACACACACACACACACACACACACACACACATCCTTGTCCTTCTATCTTAGTGAGGACTCTCTATTCATCAAATGCCTTCCATAGACCCCTAACATAAACCTAATTATAACCTGAACCGTACAATCAAGTCTTTTTCTTAAAGAAAAACTGTCCTCAGTTTGCTGGTTAAAGCCATGGTCCTCACTATGTAGGAAGTACAAGAACACACACACACACACACACACACTCAGATAGAGAGAGAGAGAGAGAGAGAGAGAGAGAGAGAGAGAGGCAGCCTTGTTACCCTCCTCCGGGGGATTTTCTTCTCTCCAGGGGGTCTGAGGGAACAGACCTGCTGCCCACTCTGCTGAATGATCCAGACTGGGAAACAAGACGGACTGAAAGGACCGACTAGAGGGCACCCAGTGGGACTAGAGGGCACCCAGTGGGACTAGAGGGCAACCAGTGGGACTAGAGGGCAACCAGTGGGACTAGAGGGGTGGAGGGCACCCAGTGGGACTAGAGGGCAACCAGTGGGACTAGAGGGCAACCAGTGGGACTAGAGGGCAACCAGTGGGACTAGAGGGGTGGAGGGCACCCAGTGGGACTAGAGGGGTGGAGGGCACCCAGTGGGACTAGAGGGCAACCAAGAGTGTGTCTTTTTTTTGGTCATTTTGTGTCCTTTTTTGTCTTTTGTGTTTTTTTGGTGTATTTTTTGTCTTGTGTCTTTTTTTTGTCTTTTTGTGTCTTTTTTTTGTCTTTTTGTGTATTTTTTTGTTCATTTTGTGTATTTTTTTTTACTGAAATCCCTGTGAAGAGGTTATTCACTCATTTTAGTTACATAATAATAATATATATTTTTTTGTTTGTTCATTTTGTGTCTTTTTTTCGTCATTTTGTGTCTTTTTGCATCATTTTTGTATCTTTTTTTTGTCTTTTTGTGTCCCTTTTTGCCTTTTTTTTGGTCATTCTGTGTCTTTTTTTGTCTTTTTGTGTCTTTTTGCATCATTTTTGTGTCTTTTTTTTGTCATTTTGTGTCCCTTTTTGCCTTTTTTTTGGTCATTCTGTGTCTTTTTTTTGTCTTTTTGTGTTTTTTTGTGCATTTTTGTGTCTTTTTTTGTGGTCATTTTGTGTCCTTTTTAGTGCTTTAATCAAGACTGAAATCCCTGTGAAGAGGTTATTCAATCATTTTAGTTGCATAATAATAATATATTTGTTTTTGTTTGTTCATTTTGTGTCTTTTTTGGTAATTTTGTGTCTTTTTTGGTTAATTTTGTGTCTTTTTTGGTAATTTTGTGTCTTTTTTGGTTAATTTTGTGTCTTATTATGTCATTTTTTTGTCTTTTTATGTTTTTTTGTGGTCATTTTGTGTCTTTTTTTGTGGTCATTTTGTGTCCTTTTTAGTGCTTTAATCAAGACTGAAATCCCTGTGAAGAGGGGTGGAGGGCACCCAGTGGGTTTAGAGGGGTGGAGGGCACCCAGTGGGTCTAGAGGGGTGGAGGGCACCCAGTGGGTTTAGAGGGGTGGAGGGCACCCAGTGGGTTTAGAGGGGTGGAGGGCACCCAGTGGGTTTAGAGGGGTGGAGGGCACCCAGTGGGTCTAGAGGGGTGGAGGGCACCCAGTGGGTCTAGAGGGGTGGAGGGCACCCAGTGGGTTTAGAGGGGTGGAGGGCACCCAGTGGGTTTAGAGGGGTGGAGGGCACCCAGTGGGTTTAGAGGGGTGGAGGGCACCCAGTGGGTTTAGTCTGGCGGGTTTTGCTCCCGCTGGCACCGAGCATGCCTCTCTGGCAACTTCTGGAGGTTACCTGGCTACTGATCTGCTTCCAAACCGGCAACTTAGTGGTGACGGAGGAGCAGCTGCTGCTAAATGCTGCTGCTGCTGCTGCTGCAGCTCTAGACCAGAACCAGAACCAGAACCAGTCCCAGTCCCAGCTCCAGCTCTCTCAGACATGGGGCCGGTGTGCTGCAAACCGGACAGGCTGAAGAAACAACATCTCCAAGGTAACGGGAAACACACGCCGGAGATTTTTAACTGGTGTAGTGGAGGCAGAAGAGGAGCATGTGAGGAGCTTTGAGACAGAAACACTGAAGAAACTGAAGCTAAGTCAGATTAAATATCTCAGATTAAAGGGATATCTGCTTATTAATGTCTGATCAGATAGTTCTTCTTAGTCAGCAGTTTTTATTTTAGACTGTTTGACTTGTTTGAAGTGTTTTGGTCCTTAATGATCTAAATCAGATATTACAGCTTGTTACTGAGATTTTATCACCTATACTGAGTAAATACATGCTGGAAACTAGAATATCAACAGTTACAAAGCTGCTTCACCAACACTTACAACTAGAAAGTCATTTTGTGTCTTTTTTAAAGTCATTTTGTGTCTTTTTTAAGTCATTTTGTTTCTTTTTTTTGTCAGTTTGTGACTTTTTTTAGTCATTTTGTGACTTTTTTGTCATTTTGTGTCTTTTTTAAGTCATTTTGTGACTTTTTTTTAGCCATTTGTGTCTTTTTTGTGTCATTTTGTGTCTTTTTTTGTGTCATTTTGTGTCTTTTTTTGTGTCATTTTGTGTCCTTTTTTTGTCATTTTGTGACTTTTTTAGTCAATTTGTGTCTTTTTTAGTCATTTTGTGTCTTTTTTAAGTCATTTTGTGTCTTTTTTTAGTCATTTTGTGTCTTTTTTGTGTCATTTTGTGTCTTTTTTTGTCAGTTTGTGACTTTTTTTAGTCATTTTGTGACTTTTTTGTCATTTTGTGTCTTTTTTAAGTCATTTTGTGACTTTTTTTAGCCATTTGTGTCTTTTTTGTGTCATTTTGTGTCTTTTTTTGTGTCATTTTGTGTCTTTTTTTGTGTCATTTTGTGTCTTTTTTTAGTCATTTTGTGACTTTTTTAGTCAATTTGTGTCTTTTTTAGTCATTTTGTGTCTTTCTTAAGTCATTTTGTGTCTTTTTTTAGTCATTTTGTGTCTTTTTTGTGTCTTTTTTAGTCATTTTGTGTCTTTTTGTGTCTTTTTTAGTAATTTTGTCTCTTTTTTAGTCATTTTATGTACTTTTTTTTTTAGTCATTTTGTGTCTTTTTTTAGTCATTTTGTCTTTTATGTAATTTTGTGTCCTTTTTTTGTCATTTTGTGTCATTTTTTTTGTCATTTTGTGTCTTCTTTAGTCATTTTGTGACGCAAAACGCAGTTTGGTTGAATATTTGGGGACTGTAAAAATACACACTGTAGAGTTCCAATGATTCCAGTAAAACCACTTGGTTAGGCTCAGAGAAAGCTCACCTCTTTGTCCAATGGAACCAAATCATTCATATTTGACAACTTCAACCATATTGATATACAATGCAAGTGTATTAATCTGGTGACTTCCAGAATCGTTCTCAGGATCAAATAATGACTATTCTGTGTGTTTCTGTAGTTGTGTGATTGGTGGTTCTCCTGTTCTGTGCTTCATATCTGCAGTAGGAACAGTAAACTGTGTTGGAGCTTGTTGTGTCTACAGCAGTGCATGCTGGGTGAAAACATGAGGTCAGATGTGGAAAGTGTCTGTAAGGATTTGGGGGTGATGTGTCTTTAATGTGTCTTTGCTGCTGGTTTACTTCATCAGTTTATTGATCCCGGCCAATAATCAGTGTGTGTTTTCTTTGTTCGTCAAAGTATTTCATTCAGATTTCAGACTCTTTCCTGTCCTTTGTTACTGTTTCTTTGTCATCTGGACAATGCTATAATTACATTTTGTCAAATGGCATGAAGTGTAGGATTCAACATGCAGAAACAGTTGTCTGCTAAGCTGTCAATCTTTAACATGGGACTTCAACGACTTGAATAATCTCTGAATCAATTTCATGGAATTATTTTTGGAAATATGTCAAGAGTTAGATGAGAAGGCCAATACCATTTTCATGCATGTGTACAAACTACAAACTGTATAAATAATGTTTGTGAATGTGATGTCTGGTTGGTTTGTGTCCCGTTGGAAGCATCAGTTCAGCGTTCCACTCTTAGTCTCCATCTTGTTTCCGTTAGAATAAACTGGAGTGTCTGTTAGTCCAACCAAACGTTGAACAAGACATTTAATGATAATGATATGGGCCCTTTAGGTGGTTCTATGGTCTTTTAGGTGGTTATTGTGGTCCTTTGGGTGGTCTATGGGTCCTTTAGGTGGTTCTATGGGTCCTTTAGGTGGTTCTATGAGTTCTTTAGGTGGTTCTACAGGTCTTTTAAGTGGTTCTATGGGTCCTTTAGGTGGTACTTTGGGTCCTTTAGGTGGTTCTACAGTATTTAAGGTGGTTCTATGAGTTCTTTAGGTGGTTCTACAGGTCTTTTAAGTGGTTCTATGGGTCCTTTAGGTGGTACTTTGGGTCCTTTAGGTGGTTCTACAGTCTTTTAGGTGGTTCTATGGTCTTTTAGGTGGTTATTGTGGTCCTTTAGGTGGTTCTATGAGTCCTTTAGTTGGTTCTATGGGTCCTTTAGGTGGTTCTATGGGTTCTTTAGGTGGTAATTATGGTCCTTTGGGTGGTTCTACGGGTCCTTTGGGTGGTTGTATGGGTCCTTTGGTGGTTCTACGGGTCCTTTGGGTGGTTCTACGGGTTCTTTGGGTGGTTGTATGGGTCCTTTGGGTGGTTGTACGGGTCCTTTGGGTGGTTCTACAGGTCCTTTGGTTGGTTGTACGGGTCCTTTGGGTGGTTGTATGGGTCCTTTGGGTGGTTCTACGGGTCCTTTGGGTGGTTCTACGGGTCCTTTGGGTGGTTGTACGGGTCCTTTGGGTGGTTCTACGGGTCCTTTTGGTGGTTGTACGGGTCCTTTGGGTGGTTCTACGGGTCCTTTGGGTGGTTGTATGGGTCCTTTGGGTGGTTCTTTCGGTCCTTTAATCATTAAGTCAAAATACAGTGAAAGGCTCAAAGTTATGAGACCAAACCGCTAAACGTCCTCTTTTCTATCTATATAACGTTATATATAACTTTATTGCCACGTTGCCGTGGATACGCATTGTTCTGCTTCTCTCCTGGTGACGGCTCGCCTTGCTAGTGACCTGTCAATCAAAGGTAGCCCCGCCCCAAATCATAAGATTCTTTATCTTCTATTTTCTTCTAAATGGGGCCATTATTTACACTATTAACCTCAGATTGGAAACGGCCACGGAAAAAACCTGTAGCAATACAGACCGGGGAACATAGGACCGTTTTTGGGAAAAGTGGGGAAAAAGGTCCTATGTTCCCCAGTCCCATACAAAGAGGTGAACAGGTTTGCAAACGTCTCAGAAAAAGCTTGTTGGGCCGAAGGGGGATTTTTAGCTGCAGTACCATGATCGGCCACTAGGCCACGGAGCACTATTCACTTCTATTATACATCCATGTAAAAGGCTGAGGAGACCAGCCAACATGTTCATGCTGAGTCGCTCCATCTCTCTCTCCATACTTTTAAAAAAAATAATAATTTAAATTTTCTAATATAACCTTTATTTCACAACACAAAAGGAAGGTTTCACTTTGGCACTTTTTTTAAGTCATTTTGTGTCTTTTTTGTGTCATTTTGTGTCTTTTTTTTAGTCATTTTGTGTCTTTTTTAGTCATTTTGTCTTTCATGTCATTTTGTGTCTTTTCTTAGTCATTTTGTGTCTATTATAGTCATTTTGTGTCTTTTTTGTCATTTTATGTCTTTTTTTAGTAATTTTGTGTCTTTTTTAGGCATTTTGTGTCTTTTTTAAAATCATTTTGTGTCTTTTTTTAAATCATCTTGTGTCTTTTTTGGTCATTTTGTGTCTTTTTTGGGTCATTTTGTGTCTTTTTTTTAATCATTTTGTGTCTTTTTTGGTCAGTTTGTGTAGTTTTAGTCATTTTGTGTCTTTTTTAGGCATTTTGTGCCTTTTTTTTTTGTCATTTTGTGTCTTTTTTGGTCATTTTGTGTCTTTTTTAGGCATTTTGTCTCTTTTTTAGGTCATTTTGTGTCTTTTTTTAAATAATTTTGTGTCTTTTTTGGTCATTTTGTGTAGTTTTAGTCATTTTGTGTCTTTTTTGTGTCATTTTGTGTCTTTTTTAGGCATTTTGTATCTTTTCTAGTCTTTTTGTGTCTTTTTTTAGTCATTTTGTGTCTATTTTAGTCATTTTATGTCTTTTTTTAGTCATTTTGTGTCTTTTTTAGGCATTTTGTGTCTTTTTTAAAATCATTTTGTGTCTTTTTTTAATTCATCTTGTGTCTTTTTTGGTCATTTTGTGTCTTTTTTTAGGTCATTTTGTGTCTTTTTTTAAATCATTTTGTGTCGTTTTAGTCATTTTGTGTCTTTTTTAGGCATTTTGTGCCTTTTTTTTTGTCATTTTGTGTCTTTTTTGGTCATTTTGTGTCTTTTTTAGGCATTTTGTCTCTTTTTTAGGTCATTTTGTGTCTTTTTTTTAATAATTTTGTGTCTTTTTTGGTCATTTTGTGTAGTTTTAGTCATTTTGTGTCTTTTTTGTGTCATTTTGTGTCTTTTTTAGGCATTTTGTGTCTTTTTTAAATCATTTTGTGTCTTTTTTGGTCATTTTGTGTCTTTTTTAGGCATTTTGTGTCTGACAAATTATATAGAGTTAGCTGTTCTCTCTCTGACATTTAGAAGCTATAATAGTGAAATTTCACAGCATCACTTCTTAAATGTCAGACACTCAAAAGGAAAAAAGCTTCACACACACACACACACACACACACACACACACACACACACACACACACACACACACACACACACACACACACACACTCTGTAAACATGCAGCTCAAATGTCACCAGGAGGGAATGAAAGAGATCCTGACTGCAGTCTGTTATCGTCAGAGGCTCCAGAAGACCTTTGTTCTCGTCTCCATCAGGTTTAGATGTTTTAATCCTGCTGGTGTCTGTGCTGATTGATGTGAAGAGTCTTATCAGAGTCATTGAAGAGGAACTATTAGATGTTTCAGGGCTCCTCACTGTCTGAGTGTCTTCTCTTGTGTTTTTAATCTCCATCTTTACTGGAGGACTTATTATTTATGCACATTCATATACACTTATGATGCATTATTGAAGGCAGAGTAATAAAGGTAAATGTTCAGATCACTATTTCCTTCACCCATCTGGAGACAGAACACACTGGAAAAACTGAATCTAAGTCAGATTAAATATGTTAGATTAAAGAGGATATCTGATTATTAATGTCTGATCAGATAGTTCTTCTTAGTCAGCAGTTTTTATTTTAGACTGTTTGAAGTGTTTTGGTTCTTAATTATCTAAATTATAATAAGCTTGTTACTGAGATTTTATCACCTATACTGAGTAAATACATGCTGGAAATTAGAATATCAACAGTTACAAAGCTGTTTCAGCAACATTTATAAGACTTACAAGACACAAAAAGACACAAAATGACTAAAAAAAGACACAAAATGACTCAAAAAGACACAAAATGACTAAAAAAGATACAAAATGACCAAAAAAAGACACAAAATGACCCAAAAAAGACACAAAACAACCAAAAAAAGACACAAAATGACCAAAAAAAGACACAAAAAAGACACAAAATGACAAAAAAAAACACAAAATGACTAAAAAAAGACACAAAGTGACTAAAAAAAGACACAAAATGATCAAAAAAAGACACAAAATTACTAAAAAAAGACACAAAATGTTGGAGTGTTTGACTTGTTTGAAGTGTTTTGGTCCTTAATGATCTAAATCAGATATTACAGCTTGTTACTGAGATTTTATCACCTATACTGAGTAAATACATGCTGGAAACTAGAATATCAACAGTTACAAAGCTGCTTCACCAACACTTACAACCATAAGTATAAGTTTTAGTATTATTTTAGTCCTTTTGTTTCACCTAGATTGACCTTCTGAGTGGCTTGGAAGACATCTTGGTTCTCATAGACTTTATATGGCTCCGACCAAAAATGTAAACCTATGGTGATAGAGAGCATGTGGGAAATATTTGGTGCTTTTGTCCGGCGTGTCCCCATTATTCCTAAATCTGGTCCTCAGCCGTCTGACTCCCAGCTGTTGTTCATCATGACGCTGAGAGTTTACAGACTCTTTCTGCTTCAGCTGTTTCTGTTTGGATTCCTCCTCACAGAGAAATGACTGGGACAACAACAACAACAACAACCACTGGGACAACAACAACCAGCTTTAATGACTCAGACTAACAGGAGACATTCTTATTCTACAGGTTATTTAATGAGTAGAGAAGAAGAAAGTTCATATTCAGGTGGTGGAGTTAAATATTACCATTAATATCTGCAGTGTGAGGTGTTAATATGGTTTCATTCTAGTTCTGATCTATAAATGGAGCCATATTTACATAACAAATACAGAGAAAACATAACAGGACGATGGTGCCATCTAGTGGTGAGACACCAGAACAGCAGCTTGGTTTTAATCTGCTTTTGGATTTTTTGTTTGGTTTTGTTTAAAGTCTGTTATTGTTTATTTTCCAATGTTTTGTAACATTGTTTTTTGACTAACTTCAGGTATTAATTTGTGAATTTGTGAAGTTTCCACGTCCCATTTAGCGCGTCAACTCTTTTTCAGCAAAAGTGAAAACCACCATAACCAAGTGCAACATGATTTAACTGTAGTTTTTTCTGAGTTTTTTTCAAATTCTGAAGTGTGCATTCAAGCATTTTTAATGCAATCCTTTGTGTTTACCGTTTCTGTGATTTTTATGTATTTTTATTTTATTTTTATTTTTTCGTATTTTATGTGTTTTTTGTATTTTTTTGTGGGTTTTTAATGCATGTTTTTTGTGTGGTTTTTATGTGAGATTTTGGTAGAATCTTTTTTTATTTTTTATTTTTTTAAGTGTGTTTTTAGTGTGTTTTTTGTGTTCAAAATGTTGATCCAGTAAGTCAAAATGAAAAAAAAAATATATATATATATGTGTGTGTGTGTGTGTGTGTGTGTGTGTGATATATACATAGGCAGAATGAAAAAGAGTCAAAAATAGGCGTTAATATATTCTGTTGTAAGATAATGAATTGTATTTGAAGAGGTGAAGATTTCCTGTCAAATCTTTAGCTCGACTATAAAAAAAGGTGAAAACAGACAAAAAGTATCTTTTTTGTCATAATTTTGTCTTTTTTGTCATAATTTGTGTCTTTTTGTCATCATTTTGTGTCTTCTTTGTCATAATTTGTGTCTTTTTGTCATAATTTGTGTCCTTTTTGTCATAATTTTTTTTGTCATAATTTTGTCTATTTTGTCATAAGTTTGTAATTTTTTGTCACAATTTTGTGTCTTTTTTGTCATAATTTTGTGTCTTTTTTGTCATAAGTTTGTAATTTTTTGTCACAATTTTGTGTCTTTTTGTCACATACATGCACCAGTACAGGGAAATAAACAAACATTGTGTTGTAAGCTAATTAATTGTACTTGAAGAGGTGAAGATTTCCTGTCAAATCTTTAGCTCGACTATCAAAAAAAAGGTTAAAAAGTCTGACAAAAACGACATATTGTCAACCTCATGCTGTGCTCTCTGTAATGTTTTTGTGTCCTGTGTCCCTGCAGGAGGGTCTGGGGACAGGGACCGGGCCCCCGTCAGCCATGAGTCCTTCCTGCTGATGGCCAACTCTCAGACGGACATGGACGACTGGGTCAAAGCCATCCGGAGGGTCAT
The DNA here is from genome assembly GCF_030273125.1 of Centropristis striata. Taxonomy (NCBI): domain Eukaryota; kingdom Metazoa; phylum Chordata; class Actinopteri; order Perciformes; family Serranidae; genus Centropristis; species Centropristis striata. The sequence continues at coordinate 402,152 of NC_081537.1, forward strand.
CTGGGCTCCGTTTGGAGGAGGTAACACCCACCTCTGACCTTTGACCTCAACCTCCACAAACAGCATCACTTTGATTTTAAAGACGGAAACATTTTCATCTAATGCAGGGGTCTCAAACTCTAATTACCTGGGGGCAGTATAAAGATGACCAAAAAAAGACACAAAATTACTGAAAAAAAAGACACAAAATTACAAACAAAAAAAAGACACAAAATGACCATAAAAGACACAAAATGACCAAAAAAGACACAGAATTACCAAAAAAGACACAAAATAATCTTAAAAAAAGACAAAAACACTAAATTATAAAAAAAAAGATACAGAATTATCAAAAAAAGACACAAAATGACAGAAAAAAAACTAAATTACTTAAAAAAGACACAAAATTACCATAAAAGACACAAAATGACCAAAAAAGACACAAAATGACCATAAAAGACACAGAATTACGAAAAAAGACACAAAATAATCTTAAAAAAAGACACAAAATGACCAAAAAATGACACAAAATTATTCAAAAAAAGACACAAAATAATTTAAAAAAGACACAAAATTACTAAAGAAAGACACAAAATTACCAAAAAAAAAATATAGAATTACCAAAAAAGACACAAAATTACAAAAAAAAGACACAAACTGACTGAAAAAACATTAAATTACTTAGAAAAGACACAAAATAACAAAAAAGACACAAAATGGCCAAAAAATACACAGAATTACCCAAAAAGACACAAAATGACTAAAGAAAGACATAAAATTACTAAAAAAAGAGACACAATTATAAAAAAACCACAAAATTATAAAAAAAGAAACAAAATGATTAAAAAAGACACAAAATGACCAAAAAAAGTAATTAAAGGGACCTTCCACACACAACACGGTAAAGCTGTCTTAAACTAAACACACACATCTATGTGACGGACCTCCAGATAATAAAGTCTGTCTCCTGTGTGTGTCTCAGGTATATTCGGCCAGCGGTTGGAGGACACGGTGCAGTACGAGAGGAAGTCGGGCCCCCGGCTGGCCCCCCTGCTGGTGGAGCAGTGTGTGGACTTCATCAGGGGCCGAGGTCTGGACGAGGAGGGGCTCTTCAGGATGCCGGGGCAGGCCAACCTGGTCAAAGAGCTGCAGGAGGCCTTCGACTGTGGAGACAAGCCTCTGTTTGACAGGTAGACAGGTGGACAGGTAGACAGGTAGACAGGTAGACAGGTGGACAGGTAGACAGGTAGACAGGTGGACAGGTGGACAGGTAGACATGTGGACAGGTGGACAGGTGGACAGGTGAACATGTGGACAGGTGGACAGGTGGACAGGTAGACAGGTGGACAGGTAGACATGTAGACAGGTGGACAGGTGGACAGGTGGACAGGTAGACAGGTAGACATGTAGACAGGTGGACAGGTAGACTGGTGGACAGGTGGACAGGTAGACAGGTAGACAGGTGGACAGGTAGACAAGTGGACAGGTGGACAGGTAGACAGGTGGACATGTAGACAGGTGGACAGGTGGACTGGTAGACAGGTGGACAGGTGGACAGGTAGACAGGTCGACAGGTAGACAGGTAGACATGTGGACAGGTAGACAGGTGGACAGGTGGACAGGTGGACAGGTGGACAGGTAGACAGGTGGACAGGTAGACAGGTAGACATGTAGACAGGTGGACAGGTAGACTGGTGGACAGGTAGACAGGTAGACATGTAGACAGGTGAACAGGTGGACAGGTGGACAGGTAGACAGGTGGACAGGTAGACAGGTGGACATGTAGACAGGTAGACAGGTGGACATGTAGACAGGTAGACAGGTAGACAGGTGGACAGGGGGACAGGTAGACAGGTAGACAGGTAGACATGTGGGCAGGTGGACAGGTAGACTGGTGGACAGGTGGACAGGTAGACAGGTAGACAGGTAGACATGTGGGCAGGTGGACAGGTGGACAGGTAGACAGGTAGACAGGTAGACATGTGGACAGGTAGACAGGTGGACAGGTGGACAGGTAGACAGGTGGACAGGTGGACAGGTGGACAGGTAGACAGGTGGACAAGTAGACATGTGGACAGGTGGACAGGTAGACAGGTGGACAGGTGGACATGTGGACAGGTGGACAGGTAGATATGTAGACATGTAGACAGGTGAACAGCTGGACAGGTGGACAGGTAGACAGGTGGACAGGTAGACAGGTGGACATGTAGACAGGTAGACAGGTGGACATGTAGACAGGTAGACAGGTAGACAGGTGGACAGGGGGACAGGTAGACAGGTGGACATGTAGACAGGTAGACAGGTGGACAGGTGGACAGGTAGACATGTGGACAGGGGGACAGGTAGACAGGTAGACAGGTGGACATGTAGACAGGTAGACAGGTGGACATGTAGACAGGTAGACAGGTGGACAGGTGGACAGGTAGACAGGTGGACAGGTGGACAGGTGGACAGGTGGACCGGTTGATGTGTTCAATTAAAAATATATATTTTTTAAAGTATATATTTCCAGTTTAACTGAATAAGGGGAAAAAATGCAAGAAAATATCAAGATACGAAGAAACAGAAACAGTCTTAATCACTAAAACGTTACGTTGCACACTAAACATTGCCCTGTAAAGTTATATTAATTTGAAAAAATCGGGTTTTGGACTTTTTTGTTAATTACACATGAACATATTTACACATAAAATATATACATCAAATAAAGACCCAAGAAATAAACACCTGTCTTATGTTTTGACCCCACTAGATGGAGGTCTTGGCTTTAAAAACAGGCTTCATCAATGGTGATTGAGTGTGTTTTCAGCCCTTTGTTGAACAAAGAGCGCCATCTCTTGGGCTCCGTAAATACATAAAATGCTTCATGAGGCTTTTGAGAAGTAATTGATAGAATATCCAGTGAACCTTTATTTTCTGTCTGTCTTGCAGTAACACAGACGTCCACACGGTGGCGTCCTTGCTGAAGTTGTACCTGCGAGAGCTTCCTGAACCAGTCATTCCTTTCTCCAAATACGAAGACTTTCTCACCTGTGCACAGCTTCTGGCCAAAGACGAGGAGGAGGTATGTGTGTTTTTACCTGTACATCTATCCTTGTGAGGACCAATGTAGAGAGTGAGGACGTTTTTGGAAAGTGAGGACATTTTGGCCAAAACCAGATCAAACAGTAAATCTGAGGGAAATGATCTTGCTGCATGGACAGATAATTTACCTTGACAAGATTAATTAAATTAAGATTATTAAATCTAGAAATAAGCATGTTGAACACTGAAAATAAGAAATTAACTCTTAAAACAAGATAAATGATGAACACTTCTAAATCTAAAGTTTTTTTTATCTTGGTAAGAACCAAATAATCATCAGGTCACTCTGCTTGGGCCAGTTCATCACTGCTGGCAGCTTTACTTTATCTCTTTTGTACATTTTTTGTCTTTTGGTCATTTTGTGACCAAAAGAAGATGTAAAAAGACACAAAATGACCAAAAAAAGACACAAAAAACACGAAAAAAGACACACAAGACACCAAAAAAAGACACAAAATGACCAGAAAAAAGGCACAAAAAAGACACAAAAAAAGACCGTAAAAGTCCAAATAAAGACACAAAAAAGACACAAAAAGACCAGAAAAAATGCACAAAAAACACACAAAAAAGACACAAAAAAACAAAAAACACACAAAAGTCATAAAATCACTAAAAAAGACAGAACCAAATAATCCAAATCTTGGTAAGAACCAAATAATCATCAGGTCACTCTGCTCGGGCCAGTTCATCACTGCTGGCAGCTTTACTTTATCTGGTTTTAAGAGTTCATTTATTATTTTAAGTGTTCAACATGCTTATTTCTAGATTTAATAATCTTAATGTAATAAATCTTGTCAAGGTAAATTATCTGTCCATGCAGCAAGATCATTTCCCTCAGATTTACTGTTTGATCTGGTTTTTAAACACCTTTTTAGCAGTATAGTTCTATTTAAGGGTAAAGACAAATTTTGTGTGTGTGTGTGTGTGTGTGTGTGTGTGTGTGTTTCTGTCTATCTGTTATCAGGGGGTCCAGGAGCTGGGAAGGCAGGTTAACACTCTACCTCTAGCCAACTACAATCTCCTCACATACATATGCAAGTAAGTATTTAATCTATCTCATAATGTCAGATTTGAAGAAAGATGAATGTCTGTTTCTAGTTTGAGCTCTTTGTTGTTTCTGCTCAGGTTCCTTGATGAGGTCCAGTCCCACTCCGGAGAGAACAAGATGAGCGTCCAGAACCTCGCCACAGTATTTGGACCAAATATCCTCCGACCCAAGATGGAGGACCCCGTCACTATCATGGAAGGTACACATCATATTTACTGGCTGAATGATGACTGAGTTCATGCTAAAAGTCTCTGCAGACTGTTTATATATACACTACTGGTCAAAAGTTTTAGAACACACCAACTTTTCCAGAATTTAATTGAAAATTATGCAGTGTAATGTCTCAGTATACTCTGAAATTAATGCACATTTGTAACATTTAAAATTCTTTATTGAGCATGATAGTGTTTTGAAAGTAAAAAAAGATTCAAAATCACATTTTATGTTGGATTAAAGGACTAAAAAAAGACACAAAATGACCAAAAAAAGACACAAAATGACAAAAAAAGACACCAAAAGACACAAAATGACCACAAAAAGACATGAAAAGAATTCAAAAATGGACAAAATAGCCCAAGACTCCATGAGGTTAAGTTGTTAACCCATTTCTTGTTCCCTGAAAAAGGCCTACTTGTATAATTCTGAAATGTACATTATTTTCCAGTTTTGGTTAAGCTTACCTTTTTTTATTTACCTCTGGCAGTTCACCACTTACCTTTGGACCCTTTCAAGCTGTTCATTTGACTTGAACTGCTTGAATTTCAATAAAAAACTGGAAAAATTGGGATGTTCTAAAACTTTTGACCGGTAATGTATATATATATATATATATATATATATATATATATATATATATAAACTTTATTACAGGCTCTAGACCCAATAGCAAGACATACAACATAACTCGATACTGATACTCAGGAAAATATTCGATACTCGATACCATTTTCGATACCACCAGGATAAAAACAAAGACCCCAAAATTGAACAGAAATATTTTTAACAACAAGAAAAATGCAACATGTAAAAATGAACAGAACCACAGGTTAAATATTTACAATAAAAAACAGTTGTGCAAAAAGAAACTGCAACTATGATAACAAGCTTCAGATACTCGATACTTTTGAAAATGAGTATCGTATCCAGATGCAACGTTTTGTATTAGGGTTGTCAAAAGTATCGATACTCAAAAAGTATCGATACTTTTGACAACCCTAATACAAACATACTCTTATTCATGAGAGTTTTAAAAGGCACCCATACCAATGTTTCCACATATATGGTTGATATTTGACCGAGCTGCACCCTGGGGCTTGTCAGCATCATTATAATACAGTTTTGTGACTCATCAAGTGGAGACATAAATTTAAACATCAGGTTCCTCAAGAGAGCCTGTAAAGTGCTATGAATGAAACTGTACACTACCGGTCAAAAGTTTTAGAACAGCCCAATTTTTCCAGTTTTTTATTGAAATTCAAGCAGTTCAAGTCAAATGAACAGCTTGAAAGGGTCCAAAGGTAAGTGGTGAACTGCCAGAGGTAAATAAAAAAAGGTAAGCTTAACCAAAACTGGAAAATAATGTACATTTCAGAATTATACAAGTAGGCCTTTTTCAGGGAACAAGAAATGGGTTAACAACTTAACTCTATGGAGTCTTGGGCTATTTTGTCCATTTTTGAATTCTTTTCATGTCTTTGTAAGTCATTTTGTGTCTTTTTTTGGTCATTTTGTTTCTTTTTTTAGTCATTTTGTGTCTTTTTTTTTGTCATTTTGTGTCTTTTTTTAGTCCTTTAGTCCAACATAAAATGTGATTTTGAATCTTTTTCTTACTTTCAAAACACTATCATGCTCAATAAAGAATTTTAAATGTTGCAAATGTGCATTAATTTGAGAGTCAACTTTTGACCAGTAGTGTATATGACTGATGTCCTGTATGACTATGATCCACAGGAACCTCTCTGGTCCAGCACCTGATGACAATCCTCATCAGGGAACACGACCGTCTGTACTCAGGGAGGGACCAGGAGGGGGCCACCGTGCCCCAAACGGAGCTCCCGGTCCAGGGCCACCAGCTCCAGCACCGCAGCCTCGGAGCCTGGATCTCAGAGGAAGACCTCCAGAGCTGCCCGCCGTCCAACCCCGACCAAGACCTGCACAGCAGCGCCTCGTCTCTGGACGCCAAACTGTGTGCAGCCGTCACCCCCACCACCGTGACCCCCACCCAGACCCCCACCCCAACCCTGAACCCCGGACCCAAACCGGGGTCCCCATCAGGGAAAGGAGACGCCGTGGTCAGCCCGAGCAAACAAGCCAAGACCATCCCTTCCTGGAAATATTCCTTTAAAAGTTCGTCTGCGCCTCGTTCCCAGCAACAAGGCAAGCAAAGCAGCAACGGCGGCGGCAACGGCGGCGGTGGCAGCTCCGCGGCGGATACCACGAGCACGTCTTCAGGTGGGGGAGGGGGTGGGAGTGGAGGGAACTGGCTCATGAACGGTCTGTCGTCGCTACGGGGACATCGGCGTACGTCTTCAGGAGAACGTTCGGCCAGAGATCGTGACTCCACCGGCTCCTCGCAGAGACTCTCCACCTACGACAACGTCACCTCCTCCTCCAGCACCGGCAGCGTCCCCAGCGTCTCCAGCACGCCGTGGTCCACGTCCTCCTGCGAAATCTCCGTCCCCGACTCAGGAGCCGAGAACTGTGGAGCAGGGGGTGAAATAACTGGGGACAAAGGGGATTGGGTGGAGGGCCAGAGGGAGCCGACGGAGCCGAGCTCGGAGCAGGACAGCTGCGAGGCCATGGAGCTCTGCAGCAGCAGCGCCGCCTGCAGCGAGAACGGGAACAGCGTTGCCGTGGCGGCCGGCGTGCCGTCCATTATCATGTCTGAGGATGGAGACGGGAATAATCTGACACTCGGCGGTCTGGTGGAAGGACTGAAGGACGAGTTGCGGAAACAGAAGACTTCCTACGAGGCCAGGATCCAAAAGTAAGTCTTCTTAAGGGTTCGGGGGTTCCTAAAGTGGTGCCAGATGGGAAACTAACTTATATTGAAGTTTATTTTTGTAGGATAAGCCCTGTGAGTTGTCACAACTCGTTTACCAGGGGGTCCTAGCACAAAACATCAAGACATAACACAACTCAGCACAATACAATGAAAGGAAACAATACAATACAGACAATAAAATAAAATGTGTTAAAAATATGATCCCCACTCAAGGAACATAGGACCCTTTTTTGGAGCAAAACGTCCTATGTTCCCCGTTTTCCCCAAAAAGGGTCCTATGTTTCCCACTCGGGGCCCAAAATTTATTTTTTTTGTTACTTTGCAGTACATTTTTTGGCTTTTAAATACGGTTAAGGTTAGAGTTAAGGCTAGGGCTAGGGTTAGGGTTAGGGTTAGGGTTAAGGCTAGGGTTGGGGTTAAGGCTAGGGTTGGGGTTAGGGCTAGGGTTAGGGTTGGGGTTAGGGTTAGGGTTAGGGTTGGGGCTAGAGTTAGGGCTAGGGTTAGGGTTAGGGTTGGGGTTAGGGTTAGAGTTAGGGTTAGGGTTGGGGTTGGGGTTAGGGTTAGAGTTAGGGTTAGGGTTAGGGTTGGGGCTAGAGTTAGGGCTAGGGTTAGGGTTAGGGTTGGGGTTAGGGTTAGAGTTAGGGTTAGGGTTGGGGTTGGGGTTAGGGTTAGGGTTGGGGTTGGGGTTAGGGTTAGAGTTAGGGTTAGGGCTAGAGTTAGGGTTAGGGTTGGGGCTAGAGTTAGGGCTAGGGTTAGGGTTAGAGTTAGGGTTAGGGCTAGGGTTGGGGTTAGGATTAAGGCTAGGGTTAGAGTTAAAGTTAGGGCTAGGGTTAGGGCTAGAGTTAGGGCTAGGGTTAGGGTTGGGGCTAGGGTTAGAGTTAAAGTTAGGGCTAGGGTTAGGGCTAGGGCTAGGGTTAGGGTTAGGCCTTTTTGCCATGGAATTTGGCAGTAATGGTGGAAAAAGTAACAGACCGGGGAACATAGGACCCTTTTTGGGAAAAGCAGGGAAAAAGGGTCCTATGTTCCCCGGTCTCATACAAAGAGGAGAACATCGACACTCTCCTGTTGGACCATTGTGAAAAACATTTATTCAATGTATCTTTAACTTTTGTGCTAAAACCACCTGATCAACAGTAAAGTTGACTGTCAGTGATTGTTCTTTGTGTCCTCGTTGTCAGACTGGAGGAGTCCAGCGCTGCTCTGTGTGCTCAGATGGAGCGTCTTGGTCAGGAGATGGAGCAGGAGAGGAAGAAACAACGCATGCTGGAGATCAAACTACGGAACTCGGAGCGGGCGAGGGAGGACGCGGAGAACCGGAACCGGCTTCTGGAGAAGGAGATGGAGGACTTCTTTTCCACTCTGGGGGACCTGGCCCTGGGCGCAAGGACTAGTGACATCTGACGCTCCGACTCTTTGTGGACAAAACTGTTGGACGTATCAGGACGTTCCTTCAAAAGAAAACGGGAAGATAAAGGAACGGGTCGTATTTGTGAACATTCAGGACGAACTCAAAGGGAACTGGGACGTGGCCAGAGTTGGTCCTGGTCAGGATCGTCTCCATGGAGATCTGAGGGGTTTTGAGTTTGTGACGCATGCTTGAAATGGATCGTTAAGAAGATTGTGATTACGCTCCTTGATGAGTCCAGGGTTTTTGTCTTGTGGAGGCAGTATTTGAACAGTTCAGGTGCCTGTTTGTGACTGGTGGAACATGATTCTCTATATGGAGAGCACTGACTTCTCTTCTTCAACCACTATTTTACCAGGACGTTACATGAATGACTTCATGCTGAAGCTGTAAAACTCATCAGAGACATTAATGTTGAACACAGACAGCTGACTGATATTTATCTTTAAGAAATAGTGCGACATTTTTGGGGAATACACTAATTTGCCTCCATGTCTGCAGGATTAATATGAAGGTAGAAGCCGTTTAGCCCAGAACACATAATGGTCCAAAGTTTTGGAAAAAAATACTAATCATAGAAACAGGTCAGAACTGCTAGCCTAGCCTAGCCTAGCCTAGCCTAGCGCTGTCCAAACTTCAATATAAATGTGGCAACCAGCGCTTCTAAAGCTAGCTAATTTTATTTTTGTTTCTTTTTACAGTTCTAGGCTAACTCTAACTCTCCCCACTGTTTTCTATCTTTATCTTCAGATAGGCTAACCAGCTAATTAAGCTAACTAGCTTCATATTACTCCTACAGACATGAGGTTTCATTATAACTCTCAGTAAGAATGAACACACTTTCCTTCTGGAGCAGCAGTGAAGCAGCAGCAGGTGGAAGCTTTGCTGCCTCCAAACCTTGTTTTTCCTCCTCAGGCCCGTCAGTGCCTCGACACCACACCACCATCTGCCTGGTCCACACTAGTGATGGCACAACGAAGCTTCATCAAGCATTTCCTTTATGTTCTGACTCCACTAGATGGAGCTCTTGGCTTTAACTCTATGGAGTCTTGGACCATTTTGTCCATTTTTGAATCCTTTTCATGTCTTTTTGTTGTTATTTTGTGTCTGTTGTTGTGTCTTTTTTGGTCATTTTGTGTCTTCTGTGTCTTTTTTGGTCATTTTGTGTCTTTTTTTTAGTAATTTTGTGTCTTTTTATGTCTTTTTTGGTTATTTTTATGTCTTTTTTCTAGTCTTTTTGTGTCTTTTTTTAGTCATTTTGTGTCTTTTTTGGTCATTTTTGTGTCTTATTTTGACGTCATGAAGAAGTCTTCATCAATGGTGATTGAGTGTGTTTTCAGCCCTTTGTTGAACAAAGAGCTCCATCTCTTGGGCTCCGTAGATAAATAAAATGCTTCATGAAGCTTCGTTGTCCCAACACTAGTTTCCATATGATGGCGAAGCCTCAGCCTTCGGTTCACTCCGACCCTCACAGATGTCAATAAACCTTTAATGTACAGCTCATACAACAGGGACAATGGAAACAACATTATTAGCTGTTTATTAGCATGCAAATAAGTAACATATTGGCTCTTAATGAGTCATTATTAAGTAGTTATTAATGCCTTATTCTGCAAATATTATTGATTATTAGTAGGAAGTAAGGAAGTTGTTGTATATGAGTTATGATCTTAATATGCTTTACTTTGTATGGACTTTATAATCTCTACATAGCGGTGAAGGAAACCATGGAAACAGCAAATAGTCATTCAGTATTGCAGGTTTTCCTCAAATAACTTGTTTTTGATCATCAAACATCCTAATTTTTTGTTTTCATTTCTTACTTTTTGAATAAAAAAAACTTTTTTTAGAAGGTGTTTATATGTTGTCACCAATTTAAAACCTGACAAAGAAGACACAAATATTAACTATCCTAGTTTGTTAAATTGGTGTTTTTTCCAATGTAAATTATTATTTGGTGGCTCTAATAAGTCTCAAATGTTAAAATATGTGATTTTCCAATGTAACCTGGTGGTTCTAACAACTCTTTTAAAGTTAAACCTTCAAAATAAGACAAACATAGTTACACATATACTCACATTAATTCAGTGAATCACTTTTTGTATCACTACTCTTCTAATGCACAAGGTCATTTTAGACCCATGTGTGTAAACTTGATGTAATAATACAAAAACTAGTTTTCTTCATAAAGTATGAAAGGAAAAATGGATATAATGACACATGTTATGTATTAGAAGGTGTTTATATATTGTGCATCAAAAGGTTAAGATCTTAATTCATATAAACAACTTCCTTCCTTACTACTAATAATCAATAATTCTGAGGTTATTGAGGGAAAACTCTTAGTTAATGTCTTACTGGTTGTATAATAAGGCCATGCAGAATAAGGCATTAATAACTACTGAATAATGACTCATTAAGAGACAATATGTTACTGATTTTCATGCTAATAAGCAGCTAATTCATGTTGAATATGTGTTTTCTGATATAAAGTGTTACTGAAACATTTCCTCAAGCATTTATGAACACAGTAGAAACCAAAGCTGGACGCGTCGCCAGAGATCAGGACGCTCGCCGCCTGGCAGCCATGTTGGTTTTGGCACATGAAGCTGAACACTGCCCTCAGAAACAATGGGACTTCCTGGTTGTGCCTTCAGGGAAATGTGTTTTAAATAGGAAACTGTAGTGTTGCTTGCTTGTCCAGAGATGTTCGTGCAGATATCGGCCCAGAGTTCACACACAGTGGCTGCATTGATTGTTTGTTTGTTTGTTTGTTTGTTTGTTTTAATATGGCAACAAACTGCTGAAGATAATTAAGTTGATCTCCCTGGAAGGTGCCAATTCTTGTGAAAGTGAATCGTGAATTGAATGGTGAAAGTTTTGAATTCAGAATGTATCCTTGTAGTGAATGTAACGTGTTGTTGATGAAACCATGAAACCCTATGAAGAAAAATATTATAATCACTGATAATAGTTACAGTTCATCAGCTTCCTGCACAGTAAAAAAAAAAAAAGGTGTTTAGTCTAAAAACCAGATAAAAACAGTAAATCTGAGGGAAATGATCTTGCTGCATGGACAGATAATTTACCTTGACAAGATTTATTAAATTAAGATTATTAAATCTAGAAATAAGCATGTTGAACACTTAAAATAATAAATTAACTCTTAAAATAAGATAGATGATCTAACACTTCTAAATCTAAAGTTTGTTTTAAGCTTTAATCTTGGTAAGAAACAGCTGATTTCTTATTTTAAGGACAATTTTTTTCTCATTTTCTGAATTTTGGATTCTGCTTTTCAGAGTACTTTTTTCCGGGTTTTCTGAGTTTCTGACTATTTCTTTTTCTGTTTTTCTGACAATTTTTTTCTGTTTTTCTGAATACGTTTTTTTCTCGTTTTCAGAGTATTTTTTTTCTGATTTCCTGACTCTTTTTCAGATTTTTTTTCTGTTTTTCTGACTCTTTTTTCAGTTTTTGTTAATTTTTTGTAAGTATTTCTGACTATTTATTTCTGACTTTTTTCTTTTTGTTCTGTTTTTCTGACTTTTTTCTGTTTGCTGACTATTTTTTCTGATTTTCTTACTTTTTTTTTCTAATTTTCTGACTTTTTTTCTGTTTTTCTGACAATGTTTTCAGATTTTTATTAAATCTAGAAATAAGCATGTTGAACACTTAAAATAATAAATTAACTCTTAAAACCAGATAAATGAAAGCTGCCAGCAGTGATGAACTGGCCCGAGCAGAGTGACCTGATGATTTTAAAGTTAATTTCTTATTTTAAGTGTTCAACATGCTTATTTCTAGATTTAATAATCTTAATTTAATAAATCTTGTCAAGGTAAATTATCTGTCCATGCAGCGAGATCATTTCCCTCAGATTTACTGTTTGATCTGGTTTTAGACCTTTTTTTACAGTGTGACTCCAGTTTAAAGTTGGTAAAATAATTCTGGACGTGTGATGAATTATTAATATCACTATCAGGTCGCTGTGATGCTTTATCATGTTTCCAGAATGAAAAGTTGCAGAAATCTCTTTAATGAGAAATGCATGTGGTTGAAAATGTCTTTTAATTTTTTATTTTTTGAATCATTTTATCACCAATCAGAAGAAAGTCCAGAAGTGTTTACGTGATGCCGACAGACGGTTTAATTACCAGTGAAAGTGTGCTTTTGGTTGGACAACGTGACTGTATTTTTCTTCTTTTTTTAATATTTGATAAGGAAACATAAAGTTCCCGTCTTTAATTGCACAGGTTTACAAGGTATTAGTCTCCAGTCTAAATCTCCTGCAGGTTCTTTGATTATTTCCCTTCATGAGTCTCATGACTAAATGTTTCTACTGCTCTGCTGAATATCTATGGTGCTTATTTATTATGGATTTACACTATTGTAATGAATGGACATGTATGGGAATAAAAGTGACAAAGAAGAAAAAGGTTTGCCTGGATTATCTTTTTACGTTCAGTTTTTTTCTCCAGCTTTCAGATATTGTAAATCATTTTTACATCTATTTTTGGTCATTTTGTGTCTTTTTTTGATAATTTTAAAATCAATTTTTGGTCATTTTGTGTCTTTTTGATCATTTTTACATCTATTTTTGGTCATTTTGTGTCTTTTTTGATCATTTTGTGTCTTTTTTAATCATTTTTACATCTATTTTTGATCATTTTGTGTCTTTTTTGATCATTTTAGCATCTATTTTTGGTCATTTTGTGTCTTTTTTGATAATTTTAAAATCTATTTTTGGTCATTTGTGTCTTTTTTTAATCACTTTTACATCTATTTTTGGTCCTACTATATCAGCACTATCACTACTACTTTTTACAACAGAAACCATCCTTGACAAAAAAATGTTAAACGTTGTTGTCCTGTTAAATAATTCAATATTCCAATTTAATGCATTTTCTTTAATTGGCTGACTTGTCAGTAGCAAGGTTACAATTTTGTTGTCAATTTTTCATTTTCAAATCCAGTTAGTTTAATTCATTTTTAGAGTGAGTTTGCTAGTTTTAATTCTTTTTTATTTTTTGGAAAATGCTTAGTTTTAGTGTAGTTTTTATTAGTTGTAGTTGTTTTGTAATGGGGTATTTGTTGGGTGCCAGATTCAATAAGGTCACAATCAATGTTGCCTTTTTGTCAATTTTTTTCCAGTAAATTCGTCACTTTTTTCTTGAAAATTTGAGAATTTTTTCACGTAAATGTCACTTTTTTCTTGTAAATTTTTCACTTTTTTTCTTGAAACTTGAGAATTTTTTTAATTAGTTGTAGTTGTTTTGTAATGGGGTATTTGTTGGGTCCAGATTCAATAAGGTCACAATAAATGTTTCCTTTATTTCCTTTGTCTGATCCATCTCAGCCCCAATAAGTTTATTAAGTCATAAAACCAGATAGATGAAATAGATTTCATATCAACCAAAAAGGTTTACGGATGAAAAAAGTTGACAAAGATGAAAACGAAGGACATTTTCACTATAATTTAGTTAGTTTTAGTTAGTTTTGGAACCACAAAATACAGTTTCAGTTATCGTTTATAAACAACTATCATTTTTATTTTTATTTCAGTTAACAACATTTTTTTTTCAATTCTAGTTTTGGTGATTTCGTTTGTTTTTCATTAACTATAATAACTTTGGTCATTACAGGAAGAAAGAAGACATACAAGCATAACTCAAAGTGTATTTCTTTTATTTGCAGTACATGTTTTTTTTTGTTTTTTTTAAGAGGTGGCATCATCAGATCCCAGTGCAGGTTTTCTAGTAGTGCACTTCTTTGTTGGTTGCGGTTTTCGGGACGCGCAGATCCAGGAATTCTTAAAACTACTTGCATGGCTGGATTCACTAGCAAACATTACAAACCAGCACCATACATATAATGATTTCTTGTAGGTATTTACTCATCTTTTTTGTGTTTATTAACATTATTGTCCTCACCGCGTTCCAAACCAGAACCCGTTGGCCGCGTCGGAGGACTTCCTGTCCCGCCTCTAACCTTCGGCCAACCGGTTCGTTTTGGCGGGTAAGACTGATTACGTAACATCATGACTATAAACAAGTCACAGAAATAAAAATTGATCTTATTCATAAAAAAGGAAAACATGGATTGACAGTACCAAACATTTTCTTTACCTTCAGGAGACAGCTAACAAAGGCTAGGCTAACCCAACACACACTACTAGCACAGTTTGCTGAAGGTATTGCACATTTAGTTTCAAAACAAAACAAAAAAAAACAAAAATAAAAGAACAAAAAATACATATAACAATTCTCTTACTTCTAGGTGAAGTATACATAATGTACAAAACTAGAAGTCTGTTGAAACCGACAAATAGTACACTTTCAAATAAATAAATAATGGAATCTGTTATTCACACGTCTTCGATAGCTAATTCTGCAGGCGACTAAGTATTTATGCAAGAACTGGCAGAAATTCAGCGTGAGGTAGTTCATCAAAGCCGACTTAAATCAGAATGACATTGTTTGGAGAGATGCAGTAATTATAAAAAAAGCAACAACAACCTAAGAAGAAGAAGGAAAAACCTAAAACCAAACACTCCAATTAAAGCCCCTAATGCTGGGCCAAGGAAATTAAGAGCACTTTAGACCACAAAGTCTTTTTTCTGATTGATTTTTTGTTTTTAAGCTAATATGACGAATGGATACACAACCACTGATTCCTCTCGCTGCTTTTGCTGCATTCTTACACATGTGACACTGTTTAGTTTTTACCGTTTGTTTGTCAAATACTGCTGCACAGTTACAGTTACGACGGGACGATTTAACATTTTGCTGTTGAATCTGACAATAACTGAATGCAGATTGAATTTAGTTTTGTACCAATCTGGCTCTTCAGTTGCTGCCATGACACTTTTATAGCCAACCGACACTTTATTTTAAATAGTGGTGACTTAAAGAGAGCCGGAGCCAAAACTAGCTTTAATGTTCAGTGTTTACAAAGATTTAAACATCACTAAATTAAAACGGGTTGCACCACATTACCTAGTTCTTAGATTGGGTGTTGGGTTATCTTTAACGGTTACGTAGCTCAGAGACAAAGCTAGCGTCAGCTTGCTAATTTTTAAATGCTAACGGTCGCTTAGCTCAGAGACAAAGCTAATGATTAGCTGCTATTTTTAGCTGTAGCTTAGCTCAGAGACAAAGCTAACAATCAGCTGCTAATTCATAGATGTCGCTTAGCTCAGTGACAAAGCTAACGGTTTGTTGCTAATTTATAGCTGTCGCTAAGCTCAGAGACAAAGCTAACATTTAGTTGCTAGTTTATATTTGTAGCTTAGCTCAGAGACAAAGCTAACGTTTAGTTGCTAATTTCTAGCTGTCGCTTAGCTCAGAGACAAAGCTAACGTTTAGTTGCTAATTTATAGCTGTCGCTAAGCTCAGAGACAAAGCTAACGGTTTGTTGCTAATTTATAGCTGTTGCATAGCTCAGAGACAAAGCTAACAATTAGCTGCTAATTCATAGCTGTCGCTTAGCTCAGAGACAAAGCTAACGGTTTGTTGCTAATTTATAGCTGTCGCTAAGCTCAGAGACAAAGCTAACGATTAGCTGCTAATTTATAGCTGTCGCTTAGCTCAGAGACAAAGCTAACGTTTAGTTGCTAATTTATATTTGTAGCTTAGCTCAGAGACAAAGCTAACGTTTAGTTGCTAATTTATATTTGTAGCTTAGCTCAGAGACAAAGCTAACGTTTAGTTGCTAATTTATATTTGTAGCTTAGCTCAGAGACAAAGCTAACGTTTAGCTGCTAATTTATATTTGTAGCTTAGCTCAGAGACAAAGCTAATGTTTAGTTGCTAATTTATATTTGTAGCTTAGCTCAGAGACAAAGCTAAAGTTTAGTTGCTAATTTATAGCTGTCGCTTAGCTCAGAGACAAAGCTAACGGTTTGTTGCTAATTTATAGCTGTCGCTTAGCTCAGAGACAAAGCTAACGGTTAGCTGCTAATTTATAGCTGTAGTTTAGCTCAGAGACAAAGCTAACGGTTAGTTGCTAATTTATAGCTGTTGCTTAGCTCAGAGACAAAGCTAACGTTTAGCTGCTAATTCATAGCTGTCGCTTAGCTCAGAGACAAAGCTAACGTTTAGTTGCTAATTTATATTTGTAGCTTAGCTCAGAGACAAAGCTAACGGTTTGTTGCTAATTTATAGCTGTCGCTAAGCTCAGAGACAAAGCTAACGTTAAGTTGCTAATTTATAGCTGTCGCTAAGCTCAGAGACAAAGCTAACGTTTAGTTGCTAATTTATATTTGTAGCTTAGCTCAGAGACAAAGCTAACGTTTAGTTGCTAATTTATATTTGTATCTTAGCTCAGAGACAAAGCTAAAGTTTAGTTGCTAATTTATAGCTGTCGCTTAGCTCAGAGACAAAGCTAACGGTTTGTTGCTAATTTATAGCTGTCGCTTAGCTCAGAGACAAAGCTAACGGTTAGCTGCTAATTTATCAATTGTTAATTTTACCAAAGCTAGTGCTTGCTTTCCAATTTATTAAATGTTAACTGTTGCTCAGCTCAGTGAAGAAGCTAATTTTTTCATGCTAATTTATTAAATGTTAGCTATTGCTCCGCTCCGTCACAAAGCTAACGCTTGATGGCTAATTTATTAAATGGTAATTGTTGCGGAGCCAAAGCTAGCTGATATATATTAGCCATTTAGATTGAAGAGTCAAAGAGGTAATGTGATATACTGAATGAAGAGAAAAATACAACAAATTACAAAACGTTATGTTGATATTAATAGACCGGATACAATTTAGTGTGGTAGAATATTGAGCTAGTTCTCAGGTCTTTACGTAGGCGTTTATAAGTATAATATATCACTTGACCTATTAAAACTGTCATTTTTTAAAGTGATTTTACAGCTTATGATCCTATAGTTATTTCCATTTCTGACCGATTATGATCAAATAATTTCTAGCAACCAATTAACCCATTGTCAAGCTGTTTAGTGGATAAAGTTTTAATGGTGCAACCCAATAATCTAAATGATTAGTTTGAAACTAGCAAGAACTCAGGAAGGACACACACACTTAGTAATGATTTACAAATAGCTGGTGCAAGTCCAGAAGTGGAGAAAGAACCATAAGGAGCCATAGTGTGTTAGGATTTGAGATATCGCACCATTAAATAAATGATTACATCTGTGTTCAGCCTTACATAACTGACAGGCAATAACAAGAGTACACAGCATATTCTGCTACAGTCTGAAGACAACGTCACTTTGAGTAAACCATTGTTATCAGGACAGGGATGCTAATATCCATAATACCTGCTTATGATCCATGACAGCACAATACATCCTCCTGCAGATGGCAAATTTAGTGATGCAAACATTTCTAGCAGGCAAATGGCTGCAGAAATAGCACAAATTCTTTTGTTTTTGTCATTTACAACCATGATATAACGGCATATTTGGCTCTCAGATGTGTGTTTGCAACTAAAAGCATCAATCTGCAACAGTAAAACGCATCAGAAACCATCACAAAACACTGACAACAACGCGTCCGGAGTTCCCTTGTTTAGTTTGAGTCTGAAAACAATCCCGTTTCATTTCATTTCTTCTCTTGCAATCATCACATTAAATTAGCGCTCAAACAAAAGCCCAAAAACTGTTATTAACCTATATTTTCGGCTGCTGTCACTGCAAAGAAACACTTCTTTTACTTTGATGAAAGACCTTTGATAAAACTGCCTGATCTTCTGAAATGACTCAAACACAAACGCTCAAGCATCTCAACGCTTCTTACCCTGCAAGACAACACACACACGTGCACGCGCTCACACACACACACAGTCTCCCGCTCCAGGGCCAAAATCAAAACAGGTAGAAAAATATACAATACATTTGTGAGAACTCCACCTCCATCATACATTAGTGGGTTGATATGGAACCTACTGTTGTTAACCAGACGCCATATTTTACACGTAATGAACACACACTTCCTCCCACAAACTCAGGAATGAACGACAAACAACAGGCACTTTTCCTTTCCAAGCCAAATAAAAAATAAAAAAAACAGTCAAAAAGGACACTATTATTGCATACCGTGAGTTTGTTTCTTCTAGGGTTGTCAAAAGTATCGATACTAAAACGTTGTATCCGGATACGATACTCATTTTTCAAAAGTATCGATACTAAAACGTTGTATCCGGATACGATACTCATTTTTTAAAAGTATCGAGTATCTGAAGCTTGTTATCATAGTTGCAGTTTCTTTTTGCACAACTGTTTTTTATTATAAATATTTAACCTGTGGTTCTGTTCATTTTTACATGTTGCATTTTTCTTGTTAATACAAATGTTTCTGTTCAATTTTGGGGTCTTTGTTTTTATCCTTGTGGTATCGAAAATGGTATCGAATATTTTCCTGAGTATCGGTATCCAGTTGAACATTTTAGTATGGTGACAACCCTAGTTTCTTCTGACTCTGGTTGTTTGTGCTGCTTTTAGTTTTTTAGGTTCTTTTTTTTTCACAACTGCAGGCAAGTCTGGTACGCAAAGTGTTTGGCCAACTTTTTAGAAAAATCTCTCTCAAATTCACTAAAAGCACATTACTAATAAGAGGATCTGGTAGAAGGAAGCTGTTTCCATCATCTTTCCCTCCAAGCTTTCCACCCAATAGACACGTTCACATGCGTTCTCAAATATCACGATTCCCTACTTGACCCAACACGTTCTACTTACACCGTCACCGATTTTACAACCTCACACAACTCGTCTACGTCTCGATAAACCACCCAACACACGACAAACAACATCCTATACTGTGAGCAACACCTCCACCATCCAGTCCTCAATAGCAACAATACCACCACCATCCAGTTCCCTAACAGCCTGTTGCAGACAACAAGAGGTACTTTAAAGCACTTAAGAATACAGAAGACAGTCATCAAAAAGCTCCGGGTTATCTTGCGGGACCTAACTGTGTCATTTTCAATCCCTTAGCTTAGATGCAGAAGGTAAAAAAAATCATATGGTGAGTGAGAATCAGTTTAGAATCCTATCAGAAGCTGCTAATTTATAGCTGTCGCTTAGCTCAGAGACAAAGCTAACAGTTAGCTGCTAATGTATAGCTGTCGCTTAGCTCAGAGACAAAGCTAACAGTTAGCTGCTAATTTATAGCTGTCGCTTAGCTCAGAGACAAAGCTAACGATTAGCTGCTAATTTATAGCTGTCGCTTAGCTCAGAGACAAAGCTAACAGTTAGCTGCTAGTTTATAGCTGTCGCTTAGCTCAGAGACAAAGCTAACGATTAGCTGCTAATTTATAGCTGTCGCTTAGCTCAGAGACAAAGCTAACAGTTAGCTGCTAATTTAAAGTTGCCGCTTAGCTCAGAGACAAAGCTAACAGTTAGCTGCTAATTTATAGCTGTCGCTTAGCTCAGAGACAAAGCTAACAGTTAGCTGCTAGTTTATAGCTGTCGCTTAGCTCAGAGACAAAGCTAACGATTAGCTGCTAATTTATAGCTGTCGCTTAGCTCAGAGACAAAGCTAACAGTTAGCTGCTAATTTAAAGTTGCCGCTTAGCTCAGAGACAAAGCTAACAGTTAGCTGCTAATTTATAGCTGTCGCTTAGCTTAGAGACAAAGCTAATGATTAGCTGCTAATTTCTAGCTGTCGCTTAGCTCAGAGACAAAGCTAACAGTTAGCTGCTAATTTATAGCTGTCGCTTAGCTCAGAGACAAAGCTAAGAGTTAGCTGCTAATTTATAGCTGTTGCTTAGCTCAGAGACAAAGCTAACAGTTAGCTGCTAATTTATAGCTGTCTCTTAGCTCAGAGACAAAGCTAACAATTAGCTGCTAATTTATAGCTGTCGCTAGGCTCAGAGACAAAGCTAACAGTTAGCTGCTAATTTATAGCTGTCGCTAGGCTCAGAGACAAAGCTAACTGTTCGCTGCTAATTTATAGCTGTCGCTTAGCTCAGAGACAAAGCTAACAGTTAGCTGCTAATTTATAGCTGTCGCTTAGCTCAGAGACAAAGCTAACGGTTAGCTTCTAATTTATCAATTGTTAATTTGAAAAAAAAATCATATGGTGAGTGAGAATCAGTTTAGAATCCTATCAGAAGAGTAAATTATAAAGCTTTCATTACATTTTACAATGTAGGAAGTAGTCGTGACTCACAAGAAATTTACAAGTCGATCTAAATGATCTCAAATCAATGGATATGCATTTAAAACGATACCCATTGATATATTACGTGAGATAAACGGATAAGAGGAGTACTAAGACGTACGTTTGTCAATTCAATTATGTTTCGATGGCTCACTGCAAATTTGTATCGAAGGTAAAACTACATCTACCGTAAAATCTGTACAAACTCAATCTACATTTATATGGCGAGTTGTAAAAGCAGTAGCTTACAAGTGAAAACAAAATGACTTTCAACAGAAAAATAGATCACATTAAAACATTTTACAGATATTTCTTTCAATTCTCACTGTCGGTTAATACAAACCGTAACGTAGTGAAATCATAAAAATTCTCTTATCATCTTAGGTTTCTGAAAACATTAAGAAATGCCACAATAAATTACAGCTAGGACTCAAACGTAAAGAAATCCTAATTAAAAAAAAAAAAAAAAGACTATAATTGTAAGAAAAAAAAAACAAAAACAGAAAAAAAAGGATCTGTCCTTTTCAGAAATCAAAAGTTTTCTCAAACAGCTAGCTTGCTAATCGCTACACTACTGAAGACAAGCACAGACAGGAGGTTGGGGAAGGGGCGGGGCTTGGAGCCCGGGGGCGGGGCCAGGAGCCAAGGGGGCGGGGCCAGTGGTCTTGGATGTGACCAGGAGGTGTACGTGATAGTCATCTGCAGCAGCCGGGGGCTGTAGCGGCGGCCCGGGGCCCGGGGTTGGAGCAGCGGTGGCGGTGGCGGCCATCTCCAGGCTGCTGTCAGTGTCGGGTTGGTGGACATGGAGGAGACGTGGTTGACGGAGGAGGTCCAGGAGGAGGTGCAGGAGGAGGTGAGGAGGTGCTGCTGCTCACTGTTGCACCTGAGCTGTTAGACACAGTAGAAGACCAACGTTATTATAGTTAACGAAAACTAATGAAATAACGCAAACTAGAATTGAAAAACATTTTCGTTAACTGAAATAAAAACGAGAGATTTAAAAAAAAAAAACGATAACTAACTGAAACTGTATTTTGTGGTTCTAAAACTAACTAAACTAACTTAAATTATAGTGAAAATGTCCTTCGTTTTCGTCTTTGTAACTAAGCTTTTTCCGAAAAATAAAAACTCATTAAAACTAGCAAACTCACTGTAAAAACTAACTCAAGAAACTGCAAGAAACAGACGGGAATCAAAATAAAAAATAAGACGGGAATAAATAAACTTTAGATTTAGAAGTGTTAGATCATTTATCTTGTTTTAAGAGTTAATTTCTTATTTTACTAACAAAGTAACTAAAACTAGAATTGAAAGAACGTTTTTGTTAACTGAAATAAAAATAAAAACGAGAGTTTTTAAAAAAACGATAACTAACTGAGACTGTATTTTGTGGTTCCAAACGAACTAAAACGAACTAAAATTATAGTGAAAATGTCCTTCGTTTTGGTCTTTGTCAACTTTTTTCATCCGTAAACCTTTTTGGTTGATATGAAATCTATTTCATCTATCTGGTTTTATGACTTAATAAACTTATTGGGGCTGAGATGGATCAGACAAAGGAAATAAAGGAAACATTTATTGTGACCTTATTGAATCTGGACCCAACAAATACCCCAATACAAAACAACTACAACTAATTAAAATAATTCTCAAATTTACGAGAAAAAAAGTGACAAATTAACGAGAAAAAAGTGACGAATTTAAAGAAAAAAAGTGAAAAATTTACAAAAAAAGTGACAAATTTTTATGAGGAAAATGTGACAAATTTAAAGAAAAAAATGACAAATTTACGAGAAAAAATTGTCAATTTGCAAGAAATAAGTGACAAATTTTTATCGGGAAAACATGACAAATTTACAAGAAAAAATTGACAAACATTTATTGTGACCTTATTGAATCTGGACCCAACAAATACCCCATTACAAAACAACTACAACTAATAAAAACTAAACTAAAACTAATAAAAACTAAACTACAACTAATTAAAAACTAAACTACAACTAATAAAAACTAAACTACAACTAAGCATTTTCCCCAAAAATTTAAACTAATTAAAACTAGCAAACTCACTTTAAAAACTCGTTAAAACTAACTGAATTTGAAGACAAAAAAATCACAACACACCTTTCTATTCCCAAAGAAATTTCAAGAACCTTGGATTAAAAATAATTTTATTGCACCCCTGTAAACATGAATCCCTTTCACATATAGATGACCAACCTATGGAGGCTGACTGTCCCCTGATCACTCCGTTCTTCGTCCTTTCTTCCCAGTCCAACACTTCTTTATATATCAACTCTGCAACACACAAGACACAAACATCAGGTCCAGTAGGAAGGAGTTTTTTTAATAATTCTGTGTCTTTTTTAACTAATTTTGTTTATTTAAAAAAAAAAAAAAAAGTGTCTTTTTTGGTAATGTTGTGTCTTTTTAAAAAATAATTTTGTGTATTTTTTAAATAATTTAGTGTCTTTTTAAAATAATTGTGTCTTTTTTAAATAATTTTGTGTATTTTTTAAATAATTTTGTGTCTTTTTTGTAATTTGTCTTTTTTTAAAATAATTTAGTGTTTTTTCAGTCATTTTGTGTCTTTTTTTTGGTCATTTTGTCTGTATATCAACTCTGCAACAAACAACAAACAAGACACAAACATCAGGTCCAGTAGGAAGGAGTTTTTTAAATAATTCTGTGTCTTTTTTAAATAATTTTGTGTCTTTTTTGGTAATTTTGTGTCTTTTTAAAAAGTAATTTTGTGCATTTTTTAAATAATTTTGTGTCTTTTTTGGTAATTTTGTGTCTTTTTAAAAAGTAATTTTGTGCATTTTTTAAATAATTTTGTATCTTTTTAAAATAATTTTGTGTCTTTTTTAAATAATTTTGTGTCTTTTTTGGTAATTCTGTTTCTTCTTTAAGTAATTTAGTTTTTTTCAGTCATTTTGTGTCTTTTTTTTTGGTAATTTTGTGTCTTTTTTTGTTATTTTGATGCTGCCTCCAGTGTCCCCCAGGTAATTTGAGTCTGAGACCCCTGTCCTAGAGGAACGTATTACAAGTTATTCTCCAGTTATCTTTATCCGTCAGTACTGAGGAGCAACAAGACATTTCTGTCCATTCACTTCCCTGTGGTGTACCCCAGGGATCCATCACAGGCCCACTGTCGTTTTCCCTTTGATGTTGCATGTAATTAACATTATTTGTTATTTTGTGTCTTCTTTAAGTAATTTAGTATTTTTCTGTCATTTTGTGTCTTTTATTAAGTAATTCTATGTATTTTTTGGTCATTTTGTGTCTTCAGGAGGACACGTATTATATCATAATTTATCACATTTATGAATTGAGACTGAATGCAGTAAAACATGGAGATCTGTTGAAGGGTAAAGATGAAAAGACCCTCAGGCTGCAGAGAAACATTATACAAGACACAGAGAGGAGATAAGAGATACTGACAGATTAGAGGAGGAGAGGAGGAGGAGGAGAGGAGAGGAGGAGGAGAAAAGAATAGAAAAGAGAAGAAGAGAAGGAAAAAGGAGAGAAGAGAAAGAGAAAAAAAAGAAAAGAGAGAAAATAGAAGAGAAGAGAAAAGAAGAGAAAATAAGAGAAAAGAATAGAAAAGAAGCGAAGAGAAAAGAAGAGAAGAGAAAAGTTCATAAAAGAAAAGAAAAGAAGAGAAGAGAGAAGAGGAGAAAAGAAGAGAAATTAGAAGAGGAGAGAAGAGAGAAGAAAAAAGAGAAGAGAAAATAAAACAAAAGAGAAAAAAAGGAAGAGAAGAGAAAAAAGAGAAAAGAGGAGGAGGAGAGAAAAAAGAGAAGAGAAAGAAGAGAAAAGAAGACAAGAGAAAAGAAAAGAAGAGAAAAACATGAGAAGAGAAAAGATAAGACAAGAGAAGAAAAGTGAAAAGAGAAGAGAGGAGAGGAGAAAAGAAAAGAAGCGAAGAGAAAAGAAGAAAAGACAAGAGAAAAGTTCATAAAAGAAAAGAAAAGAAGAAAGGATAAAAGAATAGAATAGAGGATGTGTGGTACCTTTCCACTCCTCCACTGTGTGCTCTCTCTCATCCAGCTGTTTGTCTGTGATCGCTGGTGGCGGCTGGAAAACAAACAAACAAACAAACAAACAAACAAACGTTTTCTTCAGTCTTTTCAACAGAGCCAAGCTAACTACTTAGCTAACTTCTTGGCTAAGTAGTTAGCCAAGTAGCTTGCTAAGCTAACTACTAAGCTAACTTCTTGGCTAAGTAGTTAACCAAGTAGCTTGCTAAGCTAACTACTTTGCTAACTTATTGGCTAAGTAGTTAGCTTGGCAAGCTACTTAGCCAAGTAGCTACCTATGTAATAATACAAAAAAAGTATGTTTTCTTCATAAAGTATGAGAGGCAAAATGTAAATAATGATCTGTTCTGTTATCAAAAACAAGATATTTAAGGAATACTTGGAATATTCAATCCTAAAATAAGTTGATATCAAAAGATAGAGCACAGAAACACACAGCAGCATTAAATAACACAGCCAAAATGATTGGCAAATAAAAAGAATAAATAGCACCGTGATGTGTAACTGTGATGCTTCATGTTTTTATTCCTCCTCCAGCAGGTGGATGAAGCAGAAAGAGAAGTCGGCTGCAGCAGCTCAAAGTGAAAACCTCCACATCAGCTGATTGATGACAGAAGATAGAAACTGCTGCAGTGAACATCAAACCCTCTTAATGCTGCATCTTTCTGCTTCGGAGTGCAAAAAAACCTTTTCCAGGAAATACCACAAACTTTAAATTTACAGCACGCACAGACTGGAATAAAGTGAGTCAAAGGCAGCACAGTTCTCCTTCCTCCCCAGAGTCAATTCAAGCCCAGATTTGATGCTTTTAGTGTCACAGCAACAGAATCTGTGTACAAATCTGCACTTTTTCATCGCTGAGCTGTCAGAAAGAGAAGGAACAACAATTCACCTAGTCTCTAACCTGCAGCAGCTGACTTATTGTGTTTATAAAGAGAGGAAGTTGGTGGATTGTCACCAAACTCATGCAGACGCCTCAGTTATCATGCAGAACACATGATCAGACAGACAGGAAATGGATTTTTACAGTTTATAGTCTTTAGATGGAAGGTTTAAAAGCTGAGGGACATTCCACTTATCTTACTTCTGTGCATATTCAACATTAATTAGCTGTTTATTAGCATGTAAATTAGAGTGGGCGAAATGGCCCTAAAAGAATATCACGATATTGCAGGCATTTTTTGCGATAAAATTGAGGCAACAGATTGCACGCAATATTATTTATTAAATCTAACTACGTTACAAGTTGAG
This sequence comes from Centropristis striata, assembly GCF_030273125.1. Lineage (NCBI taxonomy): Eukaryota > Metazoa > Chordata > Actinopteri > Perciformes > Serranidae > Centropristis > Centropristis striata. The sequence goes on from NC_081537.1 coordinate 428,088, forward strand.
TTAATAACTTAACAGGAAGTGCCTGTCAATTAAAAACAGACTAATTTTATTGTGTTGGATTCATTCAAAATTCTCTTGATTTAGAATTACAGACATTTTTGGGGTAATTTTGTGTCTTTTTTGGGTAATTTTGTGTCTTTTTCAAATAATTCTGTGTGTCTTTTTTGGTAATTTTGTGTCTTTTTTAAATAATTTTGTGTCTTTTTTTGGTAATTTTTGTGTCTTTTTTTGTAATTTTGTGTCTTTTGTGTTTTTTGTGTCTTTGCGACAACGATATTCTTGAAGATATTAGGAGATACCTAAAAAGATATAGAAAATGTATAAATAAATAAAAATCTAAAATGTAGTGTGAAGTGCAAATCTCAACAGTTGCCAAATACGAAAAAAATTACTCTTGACTCTTGAGTATGAGCAAATAATAAAAATAACCATGTAGGGGTTCCGGGGCCATATTTTAATGAAATATTGTAAAGGAGAATAAAGGTTCTCGTATTTTTTATTTAAGGCATCTTATTTTGACAGTCTTCTTGTAAATTCTGTGGCGGATTCTCTTAACACACTGTAATAATGCAACTAATGCAACTCAGTAACATATTGTCTCTCAATGAGTCATTATTCAGTAGTTATTAATGCCTTATTCTGCATGGCCTTATCATACAACCAGTAAGACATTAACTAAGAGTTTTCCCTCAATAACCTCAGAATTATTGATTATTAGTAGTAAGTAAGGAAGTTGTTGTAGATGAGTTATGATCTTAATATGCTTTATTTTGTATGGACTTTATAATCTCTTCATAGCGGTGAAGGAAACCACGGTAAGAACGTGTTAGAAAAAAACGCCTTCAAAATTAAAGCAAACACATGCTTTCAAAATAAGAGCACATGGATGTGTTAGCAGAGTCCAAAACAGAATTTGCAAAAAGATTGTCAAAATATGACTTTAAGCGACAAACATCGCCCGTAAAACAGAGGATTAATGTTCCGTTAGTTAGATTATTTACATTGCAGCACATAGAGTGTCCGGCTGCTAATGGTGCGTTCAAGGTCTACACCAATGTCAGAATTTCCGACTTGGTTCCGAGCTCCAAGTTCTGACTTTAGGTGTAAATTAAACACATAATACGGCGCTACGGTAAGAACGTGTTAGACCCGCCTTCAAATTAAAAGCAAACACATGTAGATTTCAAAATAAAAGCACATGGATGTGTTAGCAGAGTCCACCACAGAATTTACCAGAAAGACTGTCAAAATAAGACACCTTAAATAAAACATAGAAGAACTCTTATTCTCCTTTACAGTAATTCTCTAAAATATGCAATGATTCAGATGGAAGACTGAACTGATGCTCTATCTTCTCTTATTGTCTGGATTGAGAAAATTTCACATTGTGTGGTTAATTTTTTTTCCAGAAATGAAGCATTAACTGGTAAAGACTTACTGCTTCCACTTCAGTGGGGTCGTACCACACGTTGATGTAAGGATGCTGCAGAGCTTCGTCCACTGAGATCCGCTTCGACGCGTCTATGACCAGCATCTTGGACAGGAGGTCTCTGGCCTGGCTCGCTGCAACACAACAAGAGACCTGGTTAATGCAACACGGGGTAGAAATATAGCAGCATTTAAACTCATATTTCCACTGATGACACAGTGTTCGGTGATGTGGCAAGAAGAACTAGAGATCTAGAAATATCATAGAAACTCACTTCAAGTGGAATGACAGAAAAAAGACACAAAATGACAGAAAAAACTAAATTACTTAAAAAAGAAACAAAATGACACAATTAAAAAAAAAACACAGACAAACAGACAAAATGATTTAAAAAAAGACAGAATTATAAAAAAAGACACAAAATGATTTAAAAAAAATATATATATATTTTTAAAAAAGACAGAATTACAAAAAAAGACACAAAATGACCAAAAAATAAACAGAATGACCAAAAACACACAAAATGACAGAAAAAGACACAAAATGACGAAAAAAGACAAAATGACAGAAAAAAAACTAAATTAGTTAAAAAAGAAACAAAATGACCAAAATGACAATTTAAAAAGAAAACACACACACACAAAGACACAAAATTATTAAAAAAAGACACAGAATTATAAAAAAGACACAAAATGATTTAAAAAAAGAAAAAATTACAAAAAAAAGACAGAATTACCAAAAAAGACAGACAATTATTTAAAAAAAAGACAAAATTATTAAAAAAGACACAAAATTACCAAAACAGTAATTAAAGGGACCTTCCACACACAACACAGTAAAGTGCCATTCATATAAAACTCACATTAAACTTTCATATCAAGGTGGGGGCCACAAAATATCACCACGAGGGCCACAATTGGCCCGCGGGCCGCCAGTTTGAGACCCATGGTTTATACAGGCTATGAGTGTGGTCACCTTCAGACGTCGTGTTTAACAGGAAACATGTGTTTGTGTGTCTGTATCTGGTTTTCATAGTGTCAGTGTGAAAGCTTTGCCAGTGTTTGTTATCAACAGCAACAATCAGGGAAACACTGTTCCTGCTTCTGGCAGTTAATGAGGACACAAAGATGGTTTTCTTTGGTTTTCCTGCGTCATGTTGTTGTCATCATCTACACATGAAGACAGCTGGAGGTGAATCCCTTCACAGTAAACAGCTTCTCTAATAAAGAGCTTCATCTAAAACAGATCTGAATATTTATTTGTCACTTTGTCTCTGCTGTCAGCTGATGTTAGTGCTGAGTGACGCTGGACGGTGGAAAAGTTCATCTTTCAGCTTCAGAGGTGATTAGATACACACTGAGCCTTTCTAGTTCAGTCTTCTTAGTCATTTTGGGTCTTTTTTTGGTCATTTTATGTATTTTCTTGGTACTTTGTGTCTGTTTTGGAAAGTTTGTGTCTTTTTTTGTTCATTTTTGTGTCTTTCTTGGTCATTTTACATCCCTTATTGGTCATTTTATGTATTTCCTTGGTATTTTTTGTCCCTTTGGTAATTTTTTTGTCTTTGACAAAATGACACAAAAATCACCAAATAAAGACACAAAAATTGTGAAAAAAGAGACACAAAAATGACCCTAAAACACACAAAAATGACCAAAAAAAAAGACACTAAATCACTATAAAGAGACACAAAATACCAAGGAAATAGATAAAATTACCAAAAAAGGACTTTAACTTTCTTAAATAATTCACAAAAATATTGAACTTTTTCACAATATTCTTATTTTTTTGAGTTGTACCTATTTATTATATTAATCAGACACTAAATGTTCAACCTCACAACAGTTGTCTTGCTGTAAAGACTTTACATAGATAGATTTACATATTAAAAGCACTGTTACCTTTCAGTTTGTTGTGTTCAGAGTCTGCAGGAAACAGGACGTCTGGGAAGAGCTTCTCGAAGCTGTAGCCGGCGTAGCGAGGCCGGTTCTCCACGTAGGTTCTCACCGACTGGTTCAGCTTCAGCAGGAACTCCTGCGACGGCGTTCCCAGCTGCTCGATCACCTTGTTCCACTGGTCGATATCTGACAGGCCAGCGTTAAGGAAAGGCCCGCTGGCTCTGGACTCAAGGACTCTAAGACTAAAGGACTCAAGGACTCTAGGACCAAAGGACTCTAAGACTCTAGGACTCTAGGACCCAAGGAACCAAGGACTCTAGGACTAAAGGACTCTAGGACTCTAGGACTCTAAGACTCTAAGACTCTAACACTCTAGGATCCAAGGACTCTAGGACCAAAGGACTCTAGGACTAAAGGACTCTAGGACTCTAGGACTCAAAGACTAAAGGATTCAAGGTCTCAAGGACTCAAGGACTCTAGGACTCTAGGACTAAAGGACTAAAGGACTAAAGGACTCTAGGACTCTAGGACTCTAGGACTCTAGGACTCTGGGACTAAAGGACTCAACTTCTCAACGACTCTAGGACTCAGGGACTCTAGGACTAAAGGACCAAAGGACTCTAGGACAAAAGGACCAAAGGACCAAAGGACTCTAGGATCCAAGGACCCAAGGACCCTAGGACTCTAGGACTCTAGGACTAAAGGACTAAGGGACTCAAGGACTCAAGGACTAATGGACTAATGGACTAAAGGACTCTAGGACTCTAGGACTCAAGGACTAATGGACTAAAGGACTAAAGGACTCTAGGACTAATGGACTCAAGGACCAAAGGACTCAAGGACCAAAGGACCAAAGGACCAAAGGACCAAAGGACCAAAGGACCAATGGACCAAAGGACCAAAGGACTCAAGGACTCAAGGACCAATGGACCAAAGGACCCAAGGACTCAAGGACTCAAGGACTCAAGGACTAAAGGACCAATGGACCAATGGACTCAAGGACTAAAGGACTCTAGGACTCTAGGACTCTAGGACTCAAGGACTAAAGGACCCAAGGACTCAAGGACTAAAGGACTCAAGGACTCTAGGACCAAAGGAGAGGCTCCAGAGTCATGGAGGGATTATCTGGAGTACCATTTTAAAGTGATGAATAATGAAGGAGAGCCATCTGGAGCAGCTTCTCTCACACTGTGAATGTGTTCCTGAAATAACTGCAGCTGTTTACAGTCTAAAGGTTTGTGGAAAGGTTTGATTATTCCTGTTTAAACCTGGACACGAGTCAGGATGGACAAACAGCTGATGCTCACCTCCAGGAATACAGGTGCTTGAAATATATTCCTCTTTTTTTTTTAAATTTGAGGACAAAAACAGACAAACATAGAGACGTAGAGATGTTCCTGGAGGACAGACAGACATGTTTTGTTCACATCTTTGCTCAACAAGGAGGAAAAAGCCTGTTTTTAGGGTTTGAAAAACAATAAATCTATTCAGTTTGGTGCTGTTAACCCTTAATAGGACACTCATTGACATACACCCAAATTTCAAATTTCAACCCTAGAGAATATTGGAGGATATTACATACAGCCAGAATGTGTAAAAAAAAAAAAAAAAACATACGGACCCGGGGGACGGGGGTGATATTTTGAGAAAAAAATTAACAAGATTAAAGTGGCAAATCTATGAGAAAATTTTTTGCAGATTTATGAGATTTAAAGTGGTGAATCTACGAGAATTTTTTTTGCTTTTCCCCCACTTTTTTTCTCGTAAATCTGCGACTTTTTTCACGTAGATTTGCCACTTTAATCTAGTAAATCTGCAACTTTTTTTCACATAGATTTGCCACTTTAATCTAGTAAATCTGCAACTTTTTTCACGTAGATTTGCCACTTTAATCTAGTAAATCTGCAACTTTTTTTCACGTAGATTTGCCACTTTAATCTAGTAAATCTGCAACTTTTTTTCACGTAGATTTGCCACTTTAATCTCTTAAATCTGCCACTTTTTTTCTTGTATATTTGCCACTTTAATCTAGTAAATTTGCAACTTTTTTCTCGAAATACTACCTCCTCCCCACTGAAGTTACCAAATATGGTTCTTCGCCCGATAAAGGGTTAAAAAGGTGAAAGGCCAAATATATCATATCATAAGAGTAAGAAAAGTTAAGACTTTAAATTATAGACTAATAAAGCTATTAAATCTGTGATAAAAGTTATAAAACGTTCTCTGAGACTCAACGTAACTGTCAGCACACAGAAAAAGTCTGAACAAACACCGCTGAGGGAATAAAATGTCACCCGATGAGCAGAAACTGACTCTCTATGCAGACGATGTTCTTCTGTACCGAGACGCATAATGCAATATAGACCATTGCTATTCTTAATCTTACCCAGGTTATGAATTAAATGTCCCAATGTCAATATCGCCTCTTTCTTAACACAGCCAACAAAGTACAACAATTGATTGTCTCGGAGGAGGGCGGAGAGGTGGGCGGGGCTTAGACTGACTGAAAGGTGACAGACACTCTGCTGAAAATGTAATGTGTCATTGTATCATTGTGTCATATTACTTACTATCAATATAAACTACAAGGTTTTCATCAGGGTTGGTACTCTGATGATGGTGTTACACTTTTAGGAGGAACGCTCTTCATTTCAGATAGAATACTCATTATTTTACATTGAACATGTGATTATCTATAGTCTATAGATGGATATAGTCAGATACAGGAGAAATACAGGAAGAATTTCAAGCATTTACAAGCACTTTATCCAAAATCCTTGAAAATACAAAAATATCAACGAACTCAAGAACACTTCAATTGACTGTCTGCTGCTGTCTGGGGGCCTAGTAAGGCTGTCTCCATAGCAACCGCTATGTTACCGCTTTCCATTACGACTGTTTTTCCCTTTTTTTCCCCAACAATGGCTTTTTAGTCAGTAGAGGCTGCCGACCCCTGGTCCAGATCATTAATGGAAACCCTTACGTTACTACGGCAACAGGTAAGAATGTTGACAATATCATCATATGCCTTTTTTTTTACTCATAAAAAAATATATACTGGTATAATGGTGAACGATACGATATGGAACAGCCCTAGTGATAGTACACACACAAAAATATATTCATATTACTTACTATCAATATAAACTACAAGGTTTTCATCAGGGTTGGTACTCTTTATCAGTGGTCAAATTTAAGCATTTTTTAAGGAGTTTTCAGGTAAATTTCCCAGCTTTTCCAGTATCTTCACCTGTTGTAAACTGCATGTTTTAGATGAGTTCTTACATAATAAAATGAAAACTCCTCATTTCAGATAGAATACTCATTATATTTTACATTGAACATGTGATTATCTATAGTCTATAGATGGATATAGTCAGATACAGGAGAAATACAGGAAGAATTTCAAGCATTTACAAGCACTTTATCCAAAATCCTTGAAAATACATTTAAATTCAAGCATTTTCAAGGATTTCAAGCAGCCGTACCAACCCTGTTTCATGCATAAAGAAAAGGATAAAAATGAAGAAAAGACTGTTTTTATTGTAAGAAATATTGAGTTGTTTCAGAAGGAAAAGCTCAGGTGTACTGGTATTCTACCTGTCTGGTGTTAAAAAGGTCTGTTGGTCTTAAACCTGGTGACTGAGAGAAATGAAAACTTATTGACTGAGTCGTCTCTCGGCAGGTTTTTTCCGTCCAGTGAATGAAAAGATGTGAACAAGATGTCAGACAGAAGGATGAGAGACAAGACGGCGTTTTGGGGTTTCTGATGGAGGTTCAACTCAAGGATACGATCAGTGCCTGGAAACAACACACTACCCCGGACCATTTCAGCCATGATGCAGCCAACAGACCAGACATCAACTGAAAAATGAAATGACAACCACCAAATTAGCATGCAGGGCTGGAAAACAAACAGGAAAACAACTCTAAAAAACATAAACAAAAAGGAGATAAAAAAAGGGAAAATTAGAACTCAAACATGATGTCGTGCCAGGTGATGTGTGATGTGATACATGACAAACATGAATTTCATGCAGTTGAGTGAACTCTCAAACCGGGTCAGGGTCCCACAAAGCTCATAAAAATCATTATAATTCTTTATTTTGTCAGGTAGAATCTGTTCATACTGCAGGTTTCAGCTTCAGGTACACTGAGAGTGAATCAGAAGCTTTTTAGAGTGAGACTCTGACTGTCAAGGTCAGTTTTTTTTTTCTCAGAAATGCAATTTAACACCCTCAGCATCCTCTCTGCAACCCTGCTGATAGTAATTAACTGGAATATTTGGACCTACGAGGCCAGAAAGGTTCGTTTTTGAGCATTTTTGTGACTCACTCAATAGTTCTTTAACCCATTTAAGGCGGGAAAGCATTACTGTATTTCTACCATTAAAACCTGTTGGGGTGCTGTTGTGTTATTCTACCATTAAAGGCGGGAAAGAGGATACGTGGTTTTGTAGTATTTGTAGTTTTTTTTCACCTATTTTAGGTCTCTCGGCCAATGAAATGTATCAGAATACATGTGGGAGTGTCGCGATGCACGTTGATTTAAAAAAAAAAAAAAAAGACAGAAAATGACAAAAAAAAGACACAAAATGACCAAAAAAAGACAGAAAATGACAAAAAAAAGACACAAAATGACCAAAAAAGACACAAAACGACAAAAAAAAGACACAAAAAGACACACAATGACTAAAAAAAGATGCAAAATGACAAAAAAAAGACATAAAAAGGACAAAAAAAGACACAAAATGACCAAACAAAATGACTAAAAAGACACAAAACGACAAAAAAAGGACACAAAAAGACACAAAATGACTAAAAAAAGACACAAAATGACCAAAAAGACACAAAATGACCAAAAAAGACACAAAACGACTAAAAAAAAGACACAAAAAGACACACAATGACTAAAAAAAGATGCAAAAAAAATACATAAAATGACCAAAAAAGGACAGAAAATGACTAAAAAGACACAAAATGACAAAAAAAAAAGACACAAAATGACTAATGGCTCAACTTTACATGAAAGCCACATATAGGCATAAGCTCTCAAATATTTTTTGAATTTCATTTCTATCTGCTACAGAGGCTGAAAAATCGATTATTTAGTAGGAAGAGTTGACACTTCTGTTGGATTTACAGGAAAACTTCAGGTTTTCGGGGCTGATTTTAGAGGTTTTACAGGCGTTTTAGGCCTAAATGGGTTAACAGAACGCCAGTTTATTCAGTGTTATATTGCAGAGAAAAACGGAGAGCAGTTTGAGGATAGACGAGGGTGTTTTATGCACTTCAGTTCCCCGCTATGGAAGAGCAAACTACTGGTTCTATCTCAGGTTTCCATGTGACTGTCATGGTGCTGCAGGTCAAGGTGTCAGGTAAATCTGAGAGATAGAATATGTTCTGATATGATCTACAGCCATCCGTTTGATGATCAGAAATAATGAAAGAAGGTCTGAAGAGATGACAGAGGTTTGTTTGTGTGCTAGTTTCTGCTGGTAAGAAATGCCAGACACTGCTGCAAGCAGCTCAAGGATACAATCCCTTCCTGGAAAAAGGATTTTGTGGCGAACCATTTCTGCCATAATGCAGCCCACAGCCCAAATATCCACTACATATGCGCAGCAGAAAAGGAGGGAGAAGAGAATAAGCAAAAGAATGCAACATGTCAGCAGGAAAAATCCGGGTCATGTTTTTGGTCAAGAGGACTATTAAAGAGAGTTTGATTACAGCATTAGCTAGGACTTTCCTTTTGATTTCACACAGGAATTACTGATATTTATCCACCACGTTTCACTCTCAGAGTTCAGTTAAAATCCAAAGGTTGAGGTTGGTTTAACTGACTGTTTCATTTATACCTACAACTCTTTCAAATTAAGCTAGCAGCTCAGCTACTGGAGCCTCAGCCAGTGATGGGTCTGTCCAAGTCAATACTTTGGGAAATACGCTGGTTTGCTTTCTTGCAGAAGATTAGATAGTAAGGTTGATACCACTCTCATGTCTCAATGTAAACTAGAAAAGCTAGAACAGGACACGGTTAGCTTAAAATAAAGACAACAGGGATAAACAGATAGCATGGCTCTGTCCACGTGGACATGGGTATTTATTCTGCTTCCTTCTAAAGAAACAATCCACATAAACATTCAGTACGTTTACACTTGAAAAAAACAAATTATTGCCACAATCTGACTATAACTGGACAACTGAAGAGCATGTAAACAATAGCCGTTCACGTTAGCCGGTCTCATTAGCCGGTCACATTAGCCGGTCGCACATTAGCCAGTCCAGTTAGCCGGTCGCACATTAGCCGGTCACATTAGCCGGTCGCACATTAGCCAGTCGAGTTAGCCGGTCGCACATTAGCCGGTTGCATTAGCCGGTCGCACATTAGCCGGTCGCATATTAGCCGGTTGCATTAGCCGGTCACATTAGCCGGTCGCACATTAGCTGGTCGCATTAGCCGGTCGCACATTAGCCGGTTGCATTAGCCAGTCGCACATTAGCCGGTCACATTAGCTGGTCGCACATTAGCCGGTCACATTAGCCCTTCGCACATTAGCCGGTCACATTAGACGGTCACATTAGCTCGTCGCACATTAGCCCTTCACACATTAGCCAGTCGCACATTAGCTGGTCGCACATTAGCCGGTCACATTAGCCCATCGCACATTAGCCGGTCACATTAGCCAGTCGCACATTAGCTCGTCGCACATTAGCTTGTCGCACATTAGCCAGTTGCATTAGCCGGTGTCACATTAGCCGGTCGCATACATTGGCCGTTTGCATTAGCTGGTCGCACATTAGCCGGTCACGTTAGCCCATTGCACATTAGCCGGTCACATTAGCTGGTCGCACATTAGCCAGTCACATTAGACGGTCGCACACATTGGCCGTTTGCATTAGCTGGTCGCACATTAGCCGGTCACGTTAGGCGGTCGCATTAGCCGGTTTCATTAGCTGGTAGCATTAGCCGGTCGCACATTAGCCGGTCACATTAGCTGGTCGCTGGTCAGTAGCAACGGCACGAAGTGTTGAACTGAGGTCAACAGAAAGGATGTCAGTGATTTGTGATTTAAGACCAGCAGACAGTTGGTGCTGATCTAGAACCAGTTTTCCTGGCCGATAGCTGGTTCTGTGAGGAACTGGTTTAAGATTCGGCACCAGCTCTGAACTGGCCCTGGAACTGCTTTGGTTGAAAAGAGGTACTGGTGAGCTTTAGAGTTTACCTTTGGATCAAACCGGTTTAGCTAACCATCTCCTGGCTCTAGCTTCATATCTCAAACATACATAGAGTGGTATTAATCTTCCAAACCAACACTTGGCAAATAAGCATATTCCTCAAAATGCTAAATTATGCCTTTAAGACCATCTTGCAGAAATTGTGATGCGTTCCAAGCAGGAGCACCAGGTGAAACTGCTGAAGCATGCACAAGTGCCTGAACTCATCGTGGCATCTCTAGCTGATTGGCTGTGTGGAGCTCAGGACGGGCAACCTCTTAATAAAACATCAAACGCATGCTAAAGCTCTGCTGGGAACTGGAGTCCCCAAACAGGAAGTTTCCCACAAAGCACCAATGCCCAACATGCCAACTTCCCCCCTGAGTGTGACCTTAACAGGAACAGGGAGTGTGTGTGTGGAAGTGTGTGTGTTTGGGAGGTGCTGAGTAACATCCAGGGCCATGCAGCAGGCCAGGCAGCAGCTAAGCTCCTCATTGGCTGGAAGCTGCTGCTCCTCCACTCACCATTGGCCTGGTAGCCCATGCCCAGGATCACCTCCGGGGCGCGGTAGTAGCGGGTGACCACGTAGGGCGTCATGAGGAGGCCGGTGGCGGCGGTCCGGGCCAGGCCGAAGTCCAGGATCTTCAGTGTGCAGTCAGACTTCACCACGATGTTGCTGGGCTTCAGGTCCTGCAGAGAAACCAGAGCAAAGGGGGAGTTAGAGATGATAATCACCATTATTCATCGTGTTAGGGAAAACATCTGTAGTTTTATTGCACTACTTTTAAACAAACAACAGGAACAGTTTATAGTGTCCGGTGCTTGTTGTAAACAAACAGAGATCGCTAAGCTAACACCTCCTGCAGCAGCAGCACATACACACTGTACTGCTACAGAGCAAACTGTTAGCCTGTTAGCACATACACACTGTACTGCTACAGAGCTAACTGTTAGCCTGTTAGCACATACACACTGTACTGCTACAGAGCTAACTGTTAGCCTGTTAGCACATACACACTGTACTGCTACAGAGCTAACTGTTAGCCTGTTAGCACATACACACTGTACTGCTACAGAGCTAACTGTTAGCCTGTTAGCTCATACACACCGTACTGCTACAGAGCTAACTGTTAGCCTGTTAGCACATACACACTGTACTGCTACAGAGCTAACTGTTAGCCTGTTAGCACATACACACTGTACTGCTACAGAGCTAACTGTTAGCCTGTTAGCACATACACGCTGTTCTGCTACAGAGCTAACTGTTAGCCTGTTAGCACATACACACTGTACTGCTACAGAGCTAACTGTTAGCCTGTTAGCACATACACACTGTAATGCTACAGAGCTAGCTGTTAGCACATACACACTGTACTGCTACAGAGCTAACTGTTAGCCTGTTAGTACATACACACTGTAATGCTACAGACCTAGCTGTTAGCCTGTTAGCACATACACACTGTACTGCTACAGAGCTAACTGTTAGCCTGTTAGCGCATACACACTGTACTGCTACAGAGCTAACTGTTAGCCTGTTAGCACATACACACTGTACTGCTACAGAGCTAACTGTTAGCCCGTTAGCGCATACACACTGTACTGCTACAGAGCTAACTGTGAGCCTATTAGCAATTTGCAGACTGGACACTAAGGGGTTAACATCCCCTCCGGCTCTGCAGCTGGGAGAGACTGCTGCAGGAGGACTATGTGTGTATGTATATGTGTATGTATGTGTGTGTGTGTATATATATATATATATATATATATATATATATAGACTTATGAATAGTAGCAAATAAATTAATTAATCAATTAAAGAGAAGATGTTATAACACTAAGATGCATGAGCAGAAAAATCTCTAAAAATGGTTCAAGTAAAAGCCAAATTAAAAAGATAAGTGTTTTTTTACACGCTGTCACCATAGGTTCTTATGGGTTAACATTCAAAGGACTACACGTTCTGCATTGACTTCTCTTTCCATATATGGAGGCTAAATCCACTTCTTTTAACAGTCTATTAGCCTCCAGGAAGGAAGTCTAATGGCATCTATTGAGCTATAACTCTAATTGTCTTTAGTCTCTTTAAGTGTCTTAACACAAAACAAACAAAGAGCTTCTGAAAAGGTTTAAGTTGCAGAGAGAGGAAGTTTATCTTCTTTAATCCTGGCGGCAACTCGTCTGACTTGTTGTCATGTCACCAACAGGACTCGGTGCCTGTGGCTATGATTAAATGGTGATTAAATGTAATTAAATGATGCCATCTGTCATTTGATTTACTACAACAACTCATTTGGCAGCCATGACGCTTTCAGATTGACTGGCTGGCATTCAGAGTGGTTAACCTGCTGACAGATTGAATATTTCATCTGGAGCTTCTCTTTATCAGCATCACTTCCTGTTTGTAGAATTATACACACATCGATACAACACCTGCCAAGATGTGCACCACAAAGTGAAAACAATTTAGTAGCATTTTTTTGTGATATTTAAATATTTCTGTTCCTGTCAGAAGCAGAACCAAACTCTACATCAGGGGTCTCAAACTGGCGGCCCGCGGGCCAATTGTGGCCCTTGTGATGATATTTTGTGGCCCCCACCTTGATATGAAAGTTTAATGTGAGTTTTATATGAATGGCACTTTACCATGTTGTGTGTGGAAGGTCCCTTTAATTACTGTTTTGGTCATTTTGTGTCTTTTTTAAATAATTTTGTGTCTTTTTTTTTTTTGTAATTATGTGTCATTTTTAGTAATTTTGTGTCATTTTTTGGGTCATTTTGTGTCTTTTTTAGGTCATTTTATGTCTTTTTTAATAATTTTGTGTCTCTTTAAAATAATTGTGTCTTTTTTGGTAATTTTGTGTCTTTTTTTGGTCATTTTGTGTCTTTTTAAAATAATTTTGTGTCTTTTTTGGTAATTTTGTGTCTTTTTGTAGTAATTTTGTGTCTTTTTGGGTCAATTTGTGTCTTTTTTGGGTCAATTTGTGTCTTTTTTAAATAATTGTGTGTCTTTTTTGGTAATTTTGTGTCTTTTTTTAGTAATTTTGTGTCCTTTTAGTAATTTTGTGTCTTTTTTGGTAATTTAGTGTCTTTTTGTAATAATTTAGTGTCTTTTTTTGGGTCATTTTGTGTCTTTTTTAATAATTTTGTGTCTTTTTAAAATAATTTTGTGTGTTTGTAGTAATTTTGTGTCTTTTTAAAATAATTTTGTGTCTTTTTTGGTAATTTTGTGTCTTTTTTAGTAATTTTGTGTCTTTTCGGTAATTTTATGTCTTTTTTAATAATTTTGTTTCTTTTTGTAATAATTATGTGTCTTTTTTTTTAGTAATTTTGTGTCTTTTTTTTAGTAATTTTGTGTCTTTTTTTGGGTCAATTTGTGTCTTTTCTAAATAATTGTGTATCTTTTTTTGGTCATTTTGTGTCTTTTTAAAGTAATTTAGGTTTTTTTTATTTCATTTTGTGTCTTTTTTTTTTAGTAATTTTGTGTCTTTTTTTGGTCATGTTGACACTGCCTCCAGCGGCCCCCAGGTTATTAGAGTGTGAGAGCCCTGATCTAGACTTCCTGAGTCACATAATACCAACTCTAGTAGTGTTTAATGAAGTTATCTGAGTGAAATGGTGAAGATAAAAGCTGTCTGCAGAGCTTTTTAATGAACAGATCTACTGTCTGAAAATATCATATATCGATATCCAGCCTAAATATATCAGGATATGACTTCTGGTCCATAAACAACCAGAGAGTCTCATCACAGAGACAGAACCGGAGAACCAGAGAGTCTCATCACAGAGACAGAACCAGGAGAACCAGAGAGTCTCATCACAGAGACAGAACCAGGAGAACCAGAGAGTCTCATCACAGAGACAGAACCAGGAGAACCAGAGAGTCTCATCACAGAGACAGAACCAGGAGAACCAGAGAGTCTCATCACAGAGACAGAACCAGGAGAACCAGAGAGTCTCATCACAGAGACAGAACCAGGAGAACCAGAGAGTCTCATCACAGAGACAGAACCAGGAGAACCAGAGAGTCTCATCACAGAGACAGAACCAGGAGAACCAGAGAGTCTCATCACAGAGACAGAACCGGAGAACCAGAGAGTCTCATCACAGAGACAGAACCAAGAGAACCAGAGAGTCTCATCACAGAGACAGAACCGGAGAACCAGAGAGTCTCATCACAGAGACAGAACCAAGAGAACCAGAGAGTCTCATCACAGAGACAGAACCGGAGAACCAGAGAGTCTCATCACAGAGACAGAACCAGGAGAACCAGAGAGTCTCATCACAGAGACAGAACCAGGAGAACCAGAGAGTCTCATCACAGAGACAGAACCAGGAGAACCAGAGAGTCTCATCACAGAGACAGAACCAGAGAACCAGAGAGTCTCATCACAGAGACAGAACCAGGAGAACCAGAGAGTCTCATCACAGAGACAGAACCGGAGAACCAGAGAGTCTCATCACAGAGACAGAACCAGGAGAACCAGAGAGTCTCATCACAGAGACAGAACCAGAGAACCAGAGAGTCTCATCACAGAGACAGAACCAGGAGAACCAGAGAGTCTCATCACAGAGACAGAACCGGAGAACCAGAGAGTCTCATCACAGAGACAGAACCAGGAGAACCAGAGAGTCTCATCACAGAGACAGAACCAGAGAACCAGAGAGTCTCATCACAGAGACAGAACCAGGAGAACCAGAGAGTCTCATCACAGAGACAGAACCAGGAGAACCAGAGAGATCATGACTCATGTTTCTTCTGTTCTCCTCCTCAAAGCCTCTGGCTCCATTAGTTCTGGCTGGCAGAGCAGGAGGAGCTCTGCTATCTACTGCTGCTGTCTGTCTACACGCACGTGTGTGTGTGTGTGTGTGTGTGTGCGCGCGTGCGTGCGTCTGTGTGTGTGTGTGTATGTGTCTATGTCTGTGTGTGTCTGAGCGTGTGTGTATTTCACAATATTCAAATTTTTTGAGATGTACCTGTGGAAAAAAAGACACAAAATGACCAAAAAAAGATGTAAAAATGACCAAAAATAGATGTAAAAATGACCAAAAATAGATGCAACAATGACCCAAAAATGACCAAAATTTACCCAAAAGACACAAAAATGACCAAAAATACACAAAAATCACCAAAAAAAGACACAAAATGACAAAAAATAGACGTAAAAATGACCAAAAATAGATGGAAAAATGACCAAAAAAGACACGAAATTACCAAAAATAGATGTAAAAATGACCAAAAAAAGATGTAAAAATGACCAAAAAAAACCCCACAAAAATTACCAAAAAAGACACAAAAATGACCAAAAATACACAAAAAGGACAAGAAACACACAAAAATGACCAAAAATAGATGTAAAAATGACCAAAAGAGACACAAAATACCAACTGTGGACTCCAAAATTGAACTTCATAATATTGTCATTTTATACTGACACACTGAGTTTAGTGTTTTCATTCTCTCTGAGCCAGAATCATCACAATTACAAGAAAAACTGACTTGAAATGATATATATATATATATATATATATATATGTGTGTGTGTGTGTGTGTGTGTGTGTGTGTGTGTGTGTGTGTGTGTGTGTGTGTTACCCTGTGGATGATGCCGGCAGCGTGCAGGTGTTTGATGCCACAGAGCATCTGGTAGAGCAGGTAGGAGAGCCTCTCATGGTCCAGCTCCATCTGGATCACCTGACACAGGTTAGCATCCATCAGCTCCATCACCAGGTACCTGCACCAGGAAATATAGAAATATATATCAATTAATAAAGATAAATATAGAAATATATATCACACACATCACCAGGTACCTACAGGAACAAATACAAATAAATAAATAACCAGGTACCTGCACCAAGACATATAGAAATATATAAAAATATATCACACATCACCAGGAACCTGCAGGAACAATATAATAATCACACACATTCACTGAGAACTCTCCATACGCCCGTTATTTTACATTATATGTCGCATATTTTTATGACTACCAGTAATGTTACAATGTAACCCCACTGACTCACATTAAAAATGTTAGAACATCAAAGTAGAGGGGTCTCAAACTGGCGGCCCGTGGGCCAATTGTGGCCCTTGTGATGATATTTTGTGGCCCCCACCTTGATATGAAAGTTTAATGTGAGTTTTATATGAATGGCACTTTACGATGTTGTGTGTGGAAGGTCCCTTTAATTACTGTTTTTGGTCATTTTGTGTCATTTTGAAAATAATTTTGTGTCTTTTTTGGTAATTGTGTGTCTTTTTTTGGTGATTTTGTGTCTTTTTTAAAGTAATTTTGTGTCTTTTTAAAAAAAATGTATTTTTTTGGTAATTTTGTCTTTTTCTAGTAATTTTGTGTCTTTTTTTGTAATTTTGTGTCTTTTTTTTGTAATTTTGTGTCTTTTTTGGTAATTCTGTGTCTTTTTTTGTAATTTTGTGTCTTTTTTTGGTCATTTTGTGTCTTTTTGCATCACTTTGTCTTTTATTAATTTTGTGTCTTTTTGTAACAATTTTGTGTCTTTTTTTAGTAATTTTGTGTATTTTTTTGAAAAATGACTAAAAAAAGACACAAAATGACCAAAAAAATACACAAAATTACTAAAAAAAGACACAAAATTGTTACAAAAAGACACAAAATTATTAAAAGACAAAGTGATGCAAAAAGACACAAAATGACTAATAAAAGACACAAAATGACCAAAAAAAAAAGACACAAAATGACTAAAAAAAGACTCAAAAAGAGATAAAATGAGAACACATGTGGGAGTGTCAATCTGTTTTAGTTGTTTCTAGTAGTTTTTATTGTGTGTCTGTCCTCCATGTGCGTCACTTTGTATCAGCTGTGGTTGTTTTAACGACTCTATTAATAAAACTGATTTAATTTAATTTGAAAAATAAAAACTAATCTTTATTTCCATGTGTTATTTCTCCACACAGTGTTTGTTTCTCACGGCGTTTAGGACGAGACAGTAATGTTTGTAATGACGTTATATTATCTGGCAGCTGTTACATCATCACAATACACAATACACACACACACACACACACACTACACACACACACACACACACACACACACACACACACACACACACACACAGAAACATGTTGGTGACAGCCAGCAGCTCTGATCCACACAAACTAGGACTTCTGCTTCCTCAGAGTGTGTGTGTGTAATATGTGTACATATCATACACAACACACACACACACACACACACTCTGTTGTGTGTTCAGGTACACAAACACACACAGCCTCCTCCTCCTTCCTCTCTAACTGAGAGTCTAACACTCTAACCCTCAGGCTAACATTAGTTCACTTTCCTTTTTAGCTCCAATCAGGCAGACACACACACACACACACACACACACACACACACACACACACACACACACAGAGACACACACACACAGAGAGACACACACACACACACACACACACACACACACACACACACACAGACACACACACACACACACACACACAGAGACTCACACACACAGAGACACACACACACACACACACACAGACACACACACACACACACACACACATACACAGACACAGAGACACACACTCACACACACACACACACACACACACACACACACGCACACACACACACAAACACACGCATATACACACACACATTCTTGTCCTTCTATCTTTGTGAGGACCCTCATTGTAACAGTGAATTCCCTTGCAAGGTTATAATAGTTTTGGATTTTTCATCAGTTTTAGTTTTAATTTTGAAAAAACACACAAAAAGACACAAAATTACAACAAAAAAAAGAGATACAAAATGACTAAGAAAAATAAAAAATTACTAGTTTTAGTTTAGTTTTTATTAGCTGTAATGGGGTATTTGTTGGGTGGGAGATTAAAAGAGGTCACAGTAAATGTTTCCTTTATTTCCTTTGTCTGATCCATCTTCATTATGTATGAAAAAAGTTGACAAAGAGGAAAACGAAGGACATTTTCACTATAATTTTAGTTAGTTTTGTAACCACACAATACAGTTTCAGTTAATTATCATTATCATGTAACCTTTAACCCTTAAAACAAAGTCTGAAATCTAAAAAAAACCTTTAAAGAAGTGAGGACCGGCCAAAATGTCCTCACTTTGCAAAAATGTCCTCACTCTGTTGGTTAAAAACGTGTTCTGGTCCTCACTATGTAGGAAGAACAAGAACACACACACACACAGAGTAGAGGATGGCATTAATCATGTTTGTTCCCGTCAGACTCCACTAAACCGTCTCTTCTCCGTGATTCCACACACAGTTTAAACTCACATGGACGTCTTGGAGACTTCAAACACAACGGGGACGTTGATAAAATACACCCCAACGTCCCCATGATTAACAGGTACAATTCATTAACCCTTTAACTGCCTGCTCAACCATATGGTAGAGCACATTTAAAGTCACCATATCTCAATGAAAGGAGTGTTTTAACAGAAGATGCCACTGTGTCTTTAAATATTTAAATGCCTCTTAGCCCCGCCTCCAACCAGGAAGTCACAAACAAGAAAATCAAATTTTGAAAGGTAGGTAAATTTTTGTTGACATATCCTCCTGTCAGACAGAATAATGTTAAATGATTCCACAAATAAACTGTAATGTTAATTTGTGTTTTAATGGACCTTTGGGAATTAGGCGACAATGCAAGTGCAGTGCTTTTATTTTGAAGGCGATTTATGTATGTATGTGTGTGTGTTCAGCTGTACAGAAATAAACACTGAGTCACCGTGGTAACCTGTCAACAACACTCACTGCTTTCTGCATAAAGATTTACTGCAAAACATCTCCAGCTCTGTGTCGTTTTAGTGGTTGGAACGGATGTTTTATTTAACCCATTTAGGCCTAAAACGCCTGTAAAACCTCTAAACCTGTAAAATCAGCCCCTAAAACCTGAAGTTTTTCTGTAAATCCAACAGAAGTGTCAACTCTTCTACTAAATAATAGATTTTTATAGAAATGACATTCATAAAGTATCTGAGAGCTTATAGCTGTTATATCTGAGCTCCCTCCGCTATAGTCGTCTTCACCATGATTTATAAGTTCTGGAAAAGTCCCATGATGCATTGCGACACTCTCATATGGATTCTTATTTAGTGTCTTTTTGTGTCTTTTTTTAGTCATTTTGTGTCTATTTAGTAATTTTGTGTCTTTTTTGGTCATTTTGTGTCTTTTTTTTAGTCATTTTGTGTCTTTTTTTGGTCATTTTGTGTCTTTTAATGTCATTTTGTGTCTTTTTATGTCTTTTTTAGTCATTTTGTGTCTTTTTAAAATAATTTTGTGTCTTTTTAGTAATTTTGTGTCTTCTTTTAGTCATTTTGTGTCTTTTTTGTGTCTTTTTTTAGTCATTTTGTGTCTTTTTTTTGTCATTTTGTGTCTTTTTTGGTCATTTTATAGTCATTTTGTGTCTTTTTAAAATAATTTTGTGTCTTTTTTTAGTCATTTTGTGTCTTCTTTTAGTCATTTTGTGTCTTTTTTGTGTCTTTTTTTAGTCATTTTGTGTCTTTTTTTAGTCATTTTGTGTCTTTTTTGGTCATTTTGTGTCTTTTTTGGTCATTTTATAGTCATTTTGTGTCTTTTTTGGTCATTTTATAGTCATTTTGTGTCTTTTTTAAATAATTTTGTGTCTTTTTTTAGTCATTTTGTGTCTTCTTTTAGTCATTTTGTGTCTTTTTTTTTGGTCATTTTGTCTTCCAACAAATATGTGTTTGTGTTTGTGTTTGTGTGGTAAAGCTGCATGACAAACGAATCAGACATGCAGCTAAAAGTCAGAAAAGGTAACCCAGGAAACATCCTCCATCCATTCTACAAACACGCAGCCAGCAGATGTTATTTATCTCAGTAATACTCAGTAATAATCCTCAGTAATACCCAGTAATACTCAGTAATAATACCCAGTAATACCCAGTAATACTCAGTAATAATCCTCAGTAATAATACTCACACGTCTTGGAACTCTTCCAGTGTCTTCTGTGGTGTGAAAACATTTAATAGACCGATTATCTGTCAAAACAAAAAACACAGTTATTATTCTGTGAATCAGCAGAAAACAAAGAGGACAACTGACTCAATAATACAATCAATAATAATAATAATACAACATTTATAAACATTATATCATGCATAAAGTTTCTGTGGTCTGTTTTCAAAATCACCTATCAATCAAATACTGACAGAGCTGGTCTGAACCAAGGTTATTATAGTTTTAGTTTTAATTAGTTTTTATTTTTTGGGGAAAATGCTTAGTTTTATTTTTTTTGTAATGGGCGCCAGATTCACTATTACAACTACTATTTTTTACTTAAAAAAAAAAAAAAAAAAATTACTCCACTGTAAAATACTCTGGCTCTGTGTTTGTAACAAAAATATACTGTAATATAAAAACAATCATCACTGTCATTTTTGCATTTATTTTTTTGTAAAAATACTTTTTCTCACTGTTAAATGTACTAAATACCATATCTCTAACAGAAATATAGTGTAATATTTAATGGTAAAAAAAAAGTATTTTCTTGTGAATTTTATGGCAGAACAGCGTTTCTATTGAGTGAAAAACAGTAAAATATGGAATAAAATTTAAATCTTAAACGTGAAATCAACAGTGCTAATATTATTTTACCGTAATGTTTGAAAAAGTTGCACCATATTTATTACGGTAAAGTTCTGGCAACCACAGCTGCTGGTTTTTACCATAAAAACTACAGTGTTTTTTTTTTTACAGTGTACAGGAGACTCACTTTATCACGTTACATTTTGACTCATTTAAATTGTGAAAGACCATTTTGCATTTCCAGCCAGATGTCAGAGTGTCTCCATAGCAACCAGAGCAGACAGTAAAGATGTCCAGCTCCTCCCTGATGGTGAAACAGATCCACAGAAACAGTCAGAAACCTGATTAAAGAGTGTGTGTGTCTCTTACGTTCTTGTGGTTGACACATTTCATCAGCACCAGCTCCCTGTAGGCTCGCTTTGCATGAGTTTGGTTCTGAAACGGCCGACTCAGCTTCTTGATGGCCACGTTCCTCTCCAAGTTATGGTCATACGCTGAACTGTGACGGGAAGAAAAGCAAAGATCAATAATAATTTTATGTCAAAAGGAACAAAAAAACAAGCTTTGTGACTGAGAAATGTTTCTTACACACCAGAACTTTAATTTTCACTGATGTCTGATGGTTGCTGCTTTATAACTACGATGATCTCGCCAAACAGTCGATTTAGAAACCATAAACATATATAAATTGTCAATATGAATTAACAACATGGTAATTCTTATTTTTGTATGCTCCAAACACTATAGAGAAATAGATACAAAAAGGATTTATATATGGTTTAGGTAATAAATTGTCATATGGCCACAATGTAGTTTTGTATCACAATAGTCGTGTTTCCTTTATATCAGGGGTCTCAAACTGAAATTACCTGGGGGCCGCTGGAGGCAGTATCAAAATTACCAAAAAAAGACACAAAATGACCAAAAAAAAAAAACTAAATGACTTAAAAAAGAAACAAAATTACCAAAAAAAGGCACAAAATTATTAGGAAAACACAAAAAATTACAAAAAAAGATACAAAATTACCCAAAAAAAGACGCAAAATTACCAAAAAGACACAAAATTACTAAAAAAAGACATAAAATTACAAAAAAAACTAAATTACTTAAAAAAGAAACAAAATTACCAAAAAAAGACACAAAATGATTAGAAAAACACAAAAAAATACCAAAAAAAGACACAAAATTACCAAAAAAAGACAAAATTATTAGAAAAACACAAAAAATTCCAAAAAAAGACACAAAATTACCAAAAAAAGACACAAAATTATTAGAAAAACACAAAAAATTACCAAAAAAAGACAAAATTACCAAAAAAAAAGACAAAATAACAAAAAAAAAGACACAAAATTACTAAAAAAAAGACACTAAATTACCAAAAACAGTAATTAAAGGGACCTTCCACACACAACACGGTAAAGTGCCATTCATATAAAACTCACATTAAACTTTCATATCAAGGTGGGGGCCACAAAATATCATCACGAGGGCCACAATTGGCCCGCGGGCCGCGAGTTTGAGACCCCTGGTCTATGCCATTAACAATGGCAACGTTTCCCTTAAAACGTGCTGTTAACACTCTTTTAGGCTGATAAATATTTATCTAGAGGTTGTTTTAGACACCTCATATGTCCTTATGGCTGTACATGTTACTCCTTCATTTATTTCTAATCATGTTTGCAGCTTATGGTAAAAAAAGGGAAGAAAATTAAGATACAACCTCATTATTTTGAATCAGAATGTTACAATTAGTATGATTTTTTATTTTATTTTAATTTTTCTTGGCTGAAACTGGCTGCCACAGGTATTAACTAAATAAAATTTGCCAGTTTTAGTATTTAATTTCAATTTTTTTTTGACAGATTTTCAGGACGAATGAATAAAATATGTTTATTCCTAAGTGTAAGAAAAACAATGTGATCTGAAATCAATCAGAGCAGTTATGGTAAAAAGTATAACTGTAGTTCAGAGAGAGGTCAGAAAATAAGATGTAAAAAGAGAAATCCATAGATTTAAAATGGACCTGGAGTTCATTTTATGTAGCCAAAGACAATTTAAATAGGGAGATATTTCCCCTTTGACTCACCAGACGATTCCCTGAGCTCCTGATCCGATGGGTCTGAGGTTCTGGTAGCGCTTTAAAACCATGAAGGTGGAGTCCCCCACATCTATACTGTAGTACTCCTTCTCACGCTTGTTCCGGTTCATGGTGAAGCCTTGGACGA
This sequence comes from Centropristis striata, assembly GCF_030273125.1. Classification (NCBI taxonomy): domain Eukaryota; kingdom Metazoa; phylum Chordata; class Actinopteri; order Perciformes; family Serranidae; genus Centropristis; species Centropristis striata. Next base: position 451,421 of record NC_081537.1, read on the forward strand.
ACGCTATGATGAGCATCCACCAGGAGCTCTGCTCTCAGCCCTGCAGCAAGCCAGGAGAAAGAGACACACTGTCATTTACAGCAGCATCAAATAAATAAGAGGCATTTATAAAACACAAATAAGGCCTTTGAGAAAAAAATAACAAACATTACAAAAGAACTAAATATCACAAACACTAGTAAGGGCAGCATTTATATAGAAAGAGAGAAAAAAGCGTGCATGTATCTGTAACTGTAATCACATCAAAGCATCAAAGGCGTTGCAGTCGACCAATCAGAGCAGAGCAATCAACAGAGTTAACTGCCACCAACTGTCGAATGTTCCGGAACAGTGACAGCAGCCAGAGGTGGGCAGACTGGAATTTCTGGCCTCGAACAGAAAGCATTTTTGGCAAAACCATAATACCTATCATTGATCCGACTTCACTTTGAGCGTCCTGAGTTCTTCCTGAACGTCTACATATGTTTTTTTTAAAGAAGAATGAAAAAATAGCTTTGTTAGAGCGATCTAAAAAAACTGTTACATCTCCCTTTTTCAGAAATCTTCCTGCGTTTTTAATATGGGACCCAATGAGGCTGTTGGTGGTGTTGGTGGATCATCTGTGCGTCCTACACCCAAACTATAACTCTGACAGCTTTACCAGAGGATTGTGAGGGAGAAGACTAATTTTCCTACGTTTCTATGTATAAATTATTTCTGTAGAGTGGAATTTGCGGCCTGGAGCGCAGTTTTCAAATTTATTTTTTGACAGTTTCTTCTCTCCCTCTACACTCTGGCGATGATGTCACACACTGTGACACGAACATTCCGTGCAATACACACCCATTATAATCTCAGAATTTCTCCAAAAAATTATCATGGTCATTGAACAGGGATTGATAAAAAACTATATGACCTATCGAAACGTGGATTAATACACCGATAGACAAGACTTGTGTCTACTGTTTAAAGTTTAAATGGAGTCTCTAGGTGAAATTATGCCGGAGAAGTAGACGTTTAAAAATCTCCAATTATTGTTCTTTTTCGCTCATTTTTTTTCGGCCGTCCCATTCATTTCAATGCTAAATTTTGGGCAGTTTTTCGCGAAAAATTTGTACTCTGTAGAGAAAAGTAATAGCACACCGATCCCGATCAAACCGCACGTTTTGATATATAATTTGTCCTGCAACTCTTCAAGTTGTAGGACTAGTAGCGGGACGAAATTGCGTCCGGAAGAGGAAGAAGAAGAAATCCACAGTATAACAGTAGTGCAGCACTGGTCCCTACAGATATTGCTGTATCCTTATTCCTGGTTATAACTGTAGAGTCACTCGTAGTGATCAACCCTAGTGAAGTGCAGATATGCTGTGTGTGTGTGTGATGGTTGAGTATAGACGTCATCAGTTCTAATAGCGTCTACATAAAGCCAAAGGTCTGGATGGAGAGATGATCCAGGCAGGAAGAGACACGGAGGAAGCAGGAAGCTGGTTTCATGCTGAAGACGACCATCATTAGAGGGATTTAGAGCATCGAGCTGAGGAGGTCGGCTCCGTCATGATAGCTCAACGTTTCTATGACCCGACCTCTGGATCTCTGACTGCTGCTGACCCAGACCCTCCTCCTCTCCTGCTCCCTGCACTGATAAAAAGATGTCTAAAAACCAGATCAAACAGTAAATCTGAGGGAAATGATCTTGCTGCATGGACAGATAATTTACCTTGACAAGATTTATTAAATTAAGATTATTAAATCTAGAAATAAGCATGTTGAACACTTAAAATAAGAAATGAACTCTTAAAACCAGATAAAGTAAAGCTGCCAGCAGTGATGAACTGGCCCGAGCAGAGTGACCTGATGATTATTTGGTTCTTACCAAGATTTTTTTGGTGTTTTTACCTCTTTTGTGTCTCTTTTTTGGTCATTTCATGCCTTTTTGTCTTTTATTAGTCTTTTCTTGTGTCGTTTTTTGGTCTTTTTGTGGGGTTTTTTTTGGTCTTTTTTGTCTTTTTTAGTCTTTTTTGTGTCATTTTTTTGACTGTTGTGTGTCTTTGTTTTGGTCTTATGTGTCTTTTTTGTGTCTTCTTTGTTTCTTTTTTGGTCATTTTACGTCCTTTTGTGTCTTTTTTTGGTCTTTTGTGTCTTATTTGTGTCTTTTTTGGTCTTTTTGTTTCTTTTTTGGTCATTTCACATGTTTTTGTGTCTTTTTTTTTGGTCTTTTGTGTCTTTTTTGTTTTCTTTGGGGGTTTTTTTGTGTCTTTTTTGTGTCTTTTTACATCTCCATTTGGTCTCAAAACAACCAAAAAAGACAAAAAATTTACAAAAGAGATAAAGTAAAGCTGCCAGCAGTGATGAACTGGCCCGAGCAGAGTGACCTGATGATTATTTGGTTCTTACCAAGAGTTTTTACCTCTTTTGTGTCTCTTTTTTGGTCATTTTATGCCTTTTTGTGTCTTTTATTAGTCTTTTCTTGTGTCGTTTTTTGGTCTTTTTGTGGGTTTTTTTTTGGTCTTTTTGTGTCTTTTTGTTTCTTTTTTGGTCATTTATGTCTTTTCTGTCTTTTTTTGTGTTTTTATGTCTTTTTTGGTCATTTTACGTCTTTTTGTGTCTTTTTTTTGGTCTTTTGTGTGTCTGTTTTGGTCTTTTGTGTCTTATTTGTGTCTTTTTGGTCTTTTGTGTCTTTTGTGTCTTTTCTGTCTTCTTTGGGTCTTTTTTTGTGTCTTTTTTGTGTCTTTTTTTGGTCATTTTGTGTCTTTTTACATCTCCATTTGGTCTCAAAACAACCAAAAAAGACAAAAAATTTACAAAAGAGATAAAGTAAAGCTGCCAGCAGTGATGAACTGGCCCGAGCAGAGTGACCTGATGATTATTTGGTTACCAAGATAAAGATTTATTATTTAAAGTGTTCAACATGCTTATTTCTAGATTTAATAATCTTAATTTAATAAATCTTGTCAAGGTAAATTATCTGTCCATGCAGCAAGATCATTTCCCTCAGATTTACTGTTTGATCTGGTTTTTAGACCTTTTTAGCAGAGTGCTCTCCGCTCTGCTTCCTATTCAACCAGAAATCTTTAGATTGAAGTCAAATGCTGCTCATATCCCAGCATGCCTTCCTTCCTTTTTTCTCTCTGACTGTGATCATAACATTATCTGGAGAACCTTGTCAACAGTCTGCAGACGTTCAGAGAGAAATAAAAGGTTCACACAGGAGCCTGAACTCACTTATTTTATCTCCCAGCCGTACATTTGAGAAAACAGACGTATATTCAAGCAGAAACACAAATCAGCATTTCTGACGCTTCTTTGGAATCAAAAGCCTGTTAAACAAATTCAGACACATCCGAGCCCAACCAATCTAACCTGTTATCAGCTATGCAACAAGCGACATAAATCAGTACCTGTTAGCACATACACACTGTACTGCTACAGAGCTAACTGTTAACCTGTTAGCACATACACACTGTACTGCTACAGAGCTAACTGTTAGCCTGTTAGCACATACACACTGTACTGCTACAGAGCTAACTGTTAGCCTGTTAGCACATACACACTGTACTGCTACAGAGCTAACTGTTAGCCTGTTAGCACATACACACTGTACTGCTACAGAGCTAACTGTTAGCCTGTTAGCACACACACACTGTACTGCTACAGAGCTAACTGTTAGCCTGTTAGCACACACACACTGTACTGCTACAGAGCTAACTGTTAGCCTGTTAGCACATACACACTGTACTGCTACAGAGCTAACTGTTAGCCTGTTAGCACATACACACTGTACTGCTACAGAGCTAACTGTTAGCCTGTTAGCACATACACACTGTACTGCTACAGAGCTAACTGTTAGCCTGTTAGCACATACACACTGTACTGCTACAGAGCTAACTGTAGCTAACTGTAGCTAACGGCGCTAACGAGTCTCCAAAAGTCTCCAATAACACCAGAAAAAGTCTCTGGATTTGTCTCCAGTCACTTTCTTGAAAAATAGTCGCTAAGGGGGTCTGAAAAGTCGCTAAATATAGCAACAAAGTCGCTGCTTGTTATAATGTAATATTTTAATGTACAGTCTATATCCAAAGGCGCTATTTAAAGATAAAAAAATCCAGAGTGAACAGTTCGGTGAATATCATGCAATTAATCTTTTTTCCATATTTATCTGGTTTCTGGCCTGGTTGTGTAAAGTTTTATTCTGAAAAACTGTTTCATAAAAGACAACAAATAACAAAATAACCAAATCAATTTTTCATTATTTGATTTTTGATTGCCAAAAAAATGAAAAAGGAAAGAACGAATGATACACAGATTGTTGTGTTTACTTCGACTCTGGTGAAGCTGAATGTATTTGCGTTTATGATTTCTATAACAACCTTGATATATAATGTTCTCACAACCCCATATTTCCATATTCAGTCTGGTTTTGCATATCAAGAAATCTTTATAGACTGATTCACACAGCAGCAAATGTGTCAACTTCATTTGCTCGTGGCGCCTCGTCGCAAAGGGACCAGAAATAATATTTAAGAGACGTCTTTATTCTGAAAATATCCTTCTTTAAATCAAATCAAAGACAAGCAGACAGAAAATGTGTCTTTTTTTATTCATTTTGTTTCTTTTTTTTGTAATTTTGTGTCCTTTTATTAAGTCATTTTGTGTCTTTTTTTTAATTTTGTGTCTTTTTTTTAGTAATTTTGTGTCTTTTTAGGTCATTTTGTGTCTTTTTTATAGTAATTTTGTGTCTTTTTTTAGTAGTTTTGTCTTTTTTTAAGTAATTTAGGTTTTTTTCTGTCATTTTGTGTCTTTTTTTTTGTAGTTTTATGTCTTTTTTGGTCATTTTGTGTCCTTTTTTTGTAATTTTTTGTCTTTTTGTGTCTCAAGCAGACAGCAGCAAATGTGTCAACTTCATTTGCTCGTGGCGCCTCGTCGCAAAGGGACCAGAAATAATATTTAAGAGACGTCTTTATTCTGAAAATGTCCTTCTGTAAATCAAACCTAAGCCCCGTTGGAGAGGGAGAGTGTGCTCATGTCATGTTCTAGCAGACCTATTTAAACTCTGCAGGATGTGTCTGAGCTGCAGCGTGCCGTGTGACATGATTTTCTTCCTTTTGGAGACGGAACAGCACATATCAGGCTGAATGTGAAACGGGGCTGAGAACGATGACAGTGTGTGTCAGGCTGTCAACCTGATTCCACAGTTAGCATCAGTGCTGCACGCAAACACAGAATTAATGAGTGAAAGCTGTTATCTTAGTAATCAAGTGCATGTTTTACATAAATATAACAAGACAAAACACTCACAACCATGATTTAGCTACATGCAGAAGCCTTGCAGAAGTATTTATACCCCTTGGATGTTGTTGCTTTTACACATGAAATCATGGTCGATATAATGTGGCCTTTTTAAAAAGAATTTGCAAAAAAACCCTCTTTAATATCAAAGTGAAACCAGATTTTTACAAAATAGTATAAATTAACTAGAACATTTCCTCTGGGGAAATATTGAAAGGGCCACGGGGGCTACTGCCGGTGTGTGTACACTATGATGAGATTCTTCAGAGATTTATAACAATTAATACTTGTAATGTTATGATACTATATTATATACAAGGAGCACACCTACAACTAGCATTCCTTTACAAGTATTTATTTATACAGCAACCTATGACCTTTAACCTCAAAATGTGTGTGCGTGTATCTGTAACTGTAATCATATCAAAGGATCAAAGGGTTTGCGGTCGACCAATCAGAGCAGAGCAATCAACGGAAATTAACAGCTGTGGAATGTCCCGGCACAGTGACAGCAGCCAGAGGTGGACAGACTGGAATTTCTGGCCTCGAACAGAAAGCATTTTTGGCAAAACCATAATACCTATCATTGATCCGACTTCACTTTGAGCGTCCTGAGTTCTTCCTGAACGTCTACATATGTTTTTTGTGAAGAAAAATTAAGAAATAGCTTTGTTAGAGCAATCTGAAAAACTGTTAAATATGCTTTTCTACAGAAATCTTCCTGCGTTTTTAATATGGGAGCCAATGAGGCTGTTGGTGGTGTTGGTGGCGCATCTTTGCGTCGTACGTCCAAACTATAACTCTGACAGCTTTACCAGAGGATTGTGAGGGAGAAGACTAATTTTCCTACGTTTATATATATAAATTATTTCTGTAGAGTGGAATTTGCGGCCTGGAGCGCAGTTTTCAAATTCATTTTTTGACAGTTTTTTCTCTCCCTCTACACTCTGGCGATGATGTCACACACTGTGACACGAACATTCCGTGCAATACACACCCATTATAATCTCAGAATTTCTCCAAAAATGATCATGGTCATTGAACAGGGATTGATAAAAAACTATATGACCTATCGAAACGTGGATTAATACACCAATACACAAGACTTGTGTCTACTGTTTAAAGTTTAAATGGAGTCTCTAGGTGAAATTATGCCGGAGAAGTAGACCTTTAAAAATCTCCAATTATTGATCTTTTTCCCTCATTTTTTTACGGCCGTCCCATTCATTTCAATGAAAAATTTCATCACTATTCCTGCTACAATTGTACCATGAAGACAAAAGAACACTCCTAGTAACTCAGAGAAAAGATCACTGAAAAGTAGAAGTCAGGAGAAATTATTTTTTAATAAAAATAATAATTATATATAATATTATATAAATAAAAATTATATCGACCATGATCTCATGTGTAAAAGCAGCAAAAGGGTGAAACATCCATGAGGGGTGAATACTTTTGCAAGGCACTGTATATGACTACATGACACCTTCAGGGGTCAAAGGTCGTTCAGATAATCCTTATCAGTATCATATTGAGGCATCAAAGCTTCCCACTGGCTGGCACAATGAAAATCACTGGCTGTGAGAAAATAACGTCTGTGACAAGCAGACAGAAAATGTGTCTTTTTTTTGTAATTTTGTGTCTTTTTTTTGTAATTGTGGGTCTTTTAATAATTTTGTGTCTTTTATAGCAATTTTCTGTCTTTTTTGGTAATTTTGTGTCTTTTTTAGTAATTTTGTGTCTTATTTTAGTAATTTTGTGTCTTTTTTTTAGTAATTTTGTGTCTTTTTAGTAATTTTGTGTCTTTTTGGTCATTTTGTATCTTTTTTTTAGTAATTTTGTGTCTTTTTTGGTCATTTTGTGTCTTTTTCAAGTAATTTATATATTTTTTTCTGTCATTTTGTGTCCTTTTTTTGTAATTTTTTGTCTTTTTGTGCCTCAAGCAGACAGAAAAGAACAGATAACTGTGTCAGATATGTCTTTTTAAGAGGGGAACACTCATTCATGTCCAGATTTTCACTGGTATCTTCCCACAGCGTCTCTGCTGGGAGTCCATCCGTCCCTCATTGCCCATTCACTCGTTCACTCAGAATGTCTTTACTGTCCTGATTCTTGGATATATCAATAAGGTTCAAGCTATCTCTGTCTCAGATTGAGTCCAGCAGCAGTTTGGGAGAGTTAGATTTGATCTTTGAACTGCTCCTCGCATTCAGGCTGATAAGAAGTTCTGGAACAATGAAGACACACAGCGAATGTGCTCAAGTATTTAAAGGGACATCAGTGTTTCCTCTACATTCATTCTGAATTAAGTGCACCGCTGCTGAAATGTCACATGATCATTAATATCAATGCTCCACTAATGATTTCTACTCAACACACCACACACAACAACCACCACGTTATTTTGACTTGTTTTGAGTCATCAACAAGCGCATCAAACGCTGTGTCTTTTTGGTCATTTTGTGTATTTTTTTGTAATTCTGACTTTTTTTTTAGTAATTTTGTGTCTTTTTTAAGTAATTTAGTTTTATTTCTGTCATTTTGTGTCTTTTTTGGTCATTTTGTATATTTTTTAAGTAATTTCGTTTTTTTCTGTCATTTTGTGTCTTTTTTTGGTCATTTTGTGTCTTTTTTGGTCATTTTGTGTATTTTTTAAGTAATTTAGTTTTTTCAGTCATTTTGTGTCTTTTTTTGTAATTCTGTCTTTTTTTTTAGTAATTTTGTGTCTTTTTTAAGTAATTTAGTTTTATTTCTGTCATTTTGTGTCTTTTTGTAATTTTGTGTCTTTTTTAGTAATTTTGTGTCTTTTTTGGTAATTTAGTTTTTTTCTGTCATTTTGTGTCTTTAAGTAATTTAGTTGTTTTTCTGTCATTTTGTGTCTTTTTGTAATTTTGTGTCTTTTTTTGGTCATTTTGTGTCTTTTTGTAATTTTTTGTGGTCATTTTGTGTCTCAAGCAGACAGAAAAGAACAGATAACTGTGACAGATATGCCACAGTTATGCGTTAGCCACTTTTCAGACCCCCTAGTCACTAACAACTTTTTCTGGTGTTACTGGAGACTTTTGGGGAGTCTTTCTTACTCTTCTTAACGAGCCGCCGGCCCCCGAGGCTCGTTAAGAAGAGTAAGAGGAGTAGGAACGAGTCCCCGAGTAAGAGGAGCCCAGTCCTCCTGCAGCAGTCTCTCCCAGCTGCAGAGCCAGAGGGGATGTTAACCCCTTAGCGTCCAGTCTGAAGTCTCCGCTGGCTGGTTTACAGTCAGAGTCTCTTTTGGGTCATTTTAGTCGGTCCCGAGGCGGATTAAGGAGGACGGTTGAAACTGTGACAGAAAACAGTTAACTTGCAGTTCTAAACATATTTAGGGTGTTTTTACTGACTTTGTTGCTATATTTAGCAACTTTTCAGACCCCCTTAGTGACTTTTTTTTTTTTTTTTTAAAAGAGAGAGACTGGAGACAAATCCAGCGACTTTTTCTGGTGTCATTGGAGACTTTTGGAGGCTTGTTAAGAAAAGTAAGAACGAGTTGAAGCGGCCCAGTCCTCCTGCAGCAGTCCCTCCCAGCTGCAGAGCCGGAGGGGATGTTAACCCCTTAGCGTCCAGTCTGCAAATCTTGGGAAGTCTCCGCTAGCTGGTTTACAGTCAGAGTCTCTTTTGGGTCTTTAGCCTTTAGTCCTGAGGCAGGATTAAGGAGGAGGGTTGGGATTGTGACAGGAGACAGTGAATTTACAGTTCTAAATATTTAAAGTGTTTTTAGTGACTTTGTTACTATATTTGGCAAATTTTCAGCCCCCCTGAGTGACTATTTACAAAAAAAAAGAGACTGGAGACAAATCCAGCGACTTTTTCTGGTGTTATTGGAGACTTTTGGAGACTTGTTAAGAAAAGTAAGAACGAGTCGAATCGGCCCAGTCCTCCTGCAGCAGTCTCTCCCAGCTGCAGAGCCGGAGGGGATGTTAACCCCTTAGCGTCCAGTCTGCAAATCTTGGGGAGTCTCCGCCGGCTGGTTTACAGTCAGAATCTCTTCTGGGTCACTTTAGTCCTGAGTCCGCATTAAGGAGGAGGGTTGGGACTGTGACAGAAGACAGATTACCTGCAGTTCTAAACATATTTAGGCTGTTTTTTCTGACTTTTTGTCGTTCTTCCTCTCTCCTACAGCGTCCATTACAACTACAGGCACATGGTCAATTATTCAAATTATACAATAGCGTCATTTAGCAACTTCTATTTACTTTTTGGAGCCAATAGCGACTTTCCTTTTCCTGAGGAGTTGGAAACACTGCTCATGGCCACGGACACAGCAGCACGGCTACTGAAAAAAAAATTCTAGTGGATAATAAAACATCAGGAGTGCAAGAGCACAGTGTCAAACAGCAGCAGATACACCCATCATCCACTGGAGCATTCAGCAAGAAACACCCAGAACAAACAGCATCATCACTGTGTGGTCCACCCTCTTTATAAACACCTCACACATGCTGATTTTAATGACATAACCATGGAGCACATATGCAACATGTGGGATCTATTGGGATTTATACTGACATGACTGTAAATATTTTATTTTTTGGGGGGACATTTTATTATTCCAAATAATTTTACTGTTTTTCAACAATTGGGTAATTTCTTGGTTTCACAATCAACCACTTTAAAATTTTAATTTTAACAGAAATATGGACTAAAACGTCTAAAAAATAGATATAAAGTATCATCAGTAGCAGCTGTATCGATACATTAGCATCTGTATCGATACAGATGCTAATGTATCTATACAGATGCTAATGTCTCAATAAAGATACTAATATATCGATACGGTAGCATCTGTATCGATACATTAGCATCTGTATTGAAACATTAGCATCTGTATCGATACAGTAGCATCTGTATTGAAACATTAGCATCTGTATCGATACAGTAGCATCTGTATCGATACATTAGCATCTGTATTGATACATTAGCATCTGTATTGATACAGTAGCATCTGTATTGATACATTAGCATCTGTATCGATACAATAGCATCTGTATCGATACATCAGCATCTGTATTGATACAATAGTATCTGTATTGGTACAGTAGCATCTGTATCGATACAGTAGCATCTGTATTGATAAATTAGCATCTGTATCCATGCAGTAGCATCTGTATTGATAAATTAGCATCTGTATCCATGCAGTAGCATTTGTATCGATACAGTTGCATCTTTATCGATACAGATGCTAATGTATTGATACAGATGCTAATGTCTCGATACAGATGCTAGTGTCTCGATACAGATGCTAATGTATCGATACAGATGCTAATGTTTCAATACAGATGCTAATGTATCAATACAGATGCTAATGCATTGATACAGATGCGAATGTCTCGATACAGATGCTACTGTATCAATACAGATGCTAATGCATTGATACAGTAGCATCTGTATCAATGCATTAGCATCTGTATCGATACAGATGCTACTGTATCAATACAGATGCTAATGTATCGATACAGATGCTAATGTATCGATACAGATGCGAATGTCTCGATACAGATGCTACTGTATCAATACATTAGCATCTGTATTGATACAGCAGCATCTGTATTGCTGTATGTATATTTGAGTACAGGCCTAGATATGAATGTGGGGTCACCATGTTAGCCAGGACTTATAATCCCATCTCTGATCTCTGCAGGAACCCTTTTGGTGCAGGAATCAGACTCCTCGGTGCTTTTAGCTGACCACTGCTGTTCTCTTGGCATGTTGTCCAGAAAACCTCGCTAGCAATGTGCAGAGCAGCCTGAGAGCTGCATCACCTCAATGTGACAACAACAGGAACACGTTGCTAGATAGAGCAACCATCACCAGCAACCATCTCAACCTTTGATCACGTTTATAATAACCCGCACCAAGTTATTAATATCACTGATAATGTGATGGATTACAGAACTCCACATGTGATCTGGTGGCTTGATAAGATATCTCACACACAGATACACACAGATACACACTGATACACACAGATACACACTCGCCATAAAGATAAACCAAACGGCAACATTATGCAATCGCCAAGGAAGAATGTTCCCATTCACCTTTTCAATTTGCGGGTCAGTGAGGCCATTAACGTCCCATAAATCACATAAAAAGCACATTAAGAGACAGAGGGCAGCCTTAGAGACAACTATTGATCTGATCAATGTTGTTATTGAATTCACACAGATGCTGCTACAGTAAAAGAACCTGTGAGGGAATTGTGTTTTTACACCGTTCAAGCTAACAGAAGCATGTATGATGTCATATCACAACAGCTAATATCAGTAATAGATAGATAGATAGATAGATAGATAGATAGATAGATAGATAGATAGATAGATAGATAGATAGATAGATAGATAGATAGATAGATAGATAGATAGATAGATAGATAGATAGATAGATAGATAGATAGATAGATAGATAGATAGAAAGAAAGAAAGAAAGAAATTGGGCTGTCACAGCAGTCTGGTATTTAAGTACAATACAGCACAATAGAATAAATAAAATACTGAGGTAGAATAAATAAAAACAACAATATAAATAGATGATGGTAATAATGTTAATGTGACTAGACAGTATATAATAATAGTACAGTATATAATATATAATAATAATAATATTAGTAAGGCCAGTATAATAATAATAGTATATCACAGTATAAAGTAATAAAAGTAATGGCAGCAACAGTATATATATATATATATATATATATATATAAAATTGTAGTAGTAGTAGTAGTAGTAGTAGTAGTAGTAGTAATAATAACAACAGCGATGTGTCATATATTTAGCCTGTGCAGGGTGTGCATACATACATAACATAATAAATAATATGTAAACATGTATATTATTATATATTTTATATCATATTTATACAGCATTCTTGTCCTTTTGCACATTCTACTTATTTAAATATTGTTATACTCTTAGTATATTATCTATTGTATGTATATCTTGTATAGTCAAGTATTTGTATGCATATATAATGCTGGTACAATATATCATATTATATCATATATACTTTGTATAAAAATTTGATATATAATATCAATATGATTAATATTAACCCATATCACAGAGCTAAACAGGGTTTATTCAAAGGCGTCAGTGGCTGATTTGTGTTTACATGGAGGATGACAGAGTGGAGGTCACACTGTTTTCTTTATTACTCCACGACTCATGTTCACTGGTTAAAGTGTAGCAGTGCTAATGAGTCTAGCCCTGAACATGGTTAGTATAGCCCTGAACATATGTTAATATAGCCTTGAACATGGTTAGTATAGCCGTGAAGATGGTTAGTATAGCCCTGAACATGAATATGGTTAGTATAGTCTGAACATGGTTAGTGTAGCCTTGAACATGGTTACTATAGCCCTGAACATGGTTAATATAGCCTTGAACATGGTTACTATAGGCTTGAAGATGGTTAGTATAGCCCTGAACATGGTTAGTATAGCCCTGAACATATGTTAGTATAGCCTTGAACATATGTTAGTATAGCCCTGAACATGAATATGGTTAGTATAGTCTGAACATGGTTAGTATGGTCTTGAACATGGTTACTATAGCCCTGAACATGGTTAGTGTAGCCTTGAACATGGTTACTATAGCCCTGAACATGGTTAGTGTAGCCTTGAACATGGTTACTATAGCCCTGAACATGGTTAGTATAGCCTTGAACGTGGTTAGTATATCCTTGAACATGAACATGGTTGGTATAGCCTTGAACATGGTTAGTACAGCCCTGAAAATGGTTACTATAGCCCTGAACATGGTTATTATAGCCTTGAACATGGTTAGTATAGCCCTGAACATGGTAACATGGTTAGTATAGCCCTGGAAATGGTTAGTGTAGCCTTGACCATGGTTAGGTTAGCCTTGAACATGGTTAGTATAGCCTGAATATGATTAGTATAGCCCTGAACATGGTAACATGGTTAGTATAGCCCTGGAAATGGTTAGTGTAGACTTGACCATGGCTAGGTTAGCCTTGAACATGGTTAGTATAGCCTGAATATGATTAGTATAGCCCTGAACATGGTAACATGGTTAGTATAGCCTTGACCATGGTTAGGTTCGCCTTGAACATGGTTACCATAGCCCTGAACATGGTTAGTATAGCCTTGAACATGGTAAGTATAGCCCTGAACATGGTAACATGGTTAGTATAGCCCTGGACATAGTTAGTGTAGCCTTGAACATGGTTAGTATAGCCCTGAACATGGTTAATGTAGCCTTGAACATGGTTAGTGTAGCCTTGAACATGGTTAGTATAGCCCTGAACATGGCAACATGGTTAGTGTAGCCCTGAACATGGTTAGTATAGCCCTGAACATGGCTAGTATAGCCCTGAACATAGGTAGTGTACAGTAGTCAGTCTGCCTGGTTTCCAGCAGTTAGGCCGGCCCTGTCCTGGTGCTCTGGTGGTCTCCGTCTAAATTGTAGTAACACCTATTTACAGTAACATGTGTGACCTGAATTAGTCTCCCCCCATCCCCCACCTGTGGACAACCAGCCGTCCAACACGTCCTAAAGGCAGAAAAGAGTCCGTCTGTGGAGCTCACCTCTCGGTTAGATCACACGGTTCGAGCCGCAGTCAGGCTCCGTCTCTCCGCTGCTGGAGACTCTCAACCCGGACGTGTTTTTGTGGAGAAAAACGGCTCTTTAATCCCTTTTTTCCTGCGGATACTGTCCCGTTTCCGTCACACTAGCAGGCCGGGATCATGTGTAGAAACATGTGTAGCCTGGACGGAACCTAATCTTTGTGCTTCCGTGACACAAACAGTTTCTGCCATTTCATACCAGCGTCGTCTAAAAACCTGGCGATGTTTCCTCCGCTGCACAATGAGCACCAGGGTGCGTTCAAGAGCTGCACAATGAGCACCAGGGTGCGTTCAAGAGCTGCACAACCAGGACCAGGACCAGGGTGCGTTCAAGAGCTGCACAATGAGCACCAGGGTGCGTTCAAGAGCTGCACAATGAGGACCAGGACCAGGGTGCGTTCAAGAGCTGCACAACGAGGACCAGGGTGCGTTCAAGAGCTGCACAATGAGCACCAGGGTGCGTTCAAGAGCTGCACAACGAGGACCAGGGTGCGTTCAAGAGCTGCACAATGAGCACCAGGGTGCGTTCAAGAGCTGCACAACGAGGACCAGGGTGCGTTCAAGAGCTGCACAACGAGGACCAGGACCAGGGTGCGTTCAAGAGCTGCACAATGAGCACCAGGGTGCGTTCAAGAGCTGCACAATGAGGACCAGGACCAGGGTGCGTTCAAGAGCTGCACAACGAGGACCAGGACCAGGGTGCGTTCAAGAGCTGCACAATGAGCACCAGGGTGCGTTCAAGAGCTGCACAATGAGCACCAGGGTGCGTTCAAGAGCTGCACAACGAGCACCAGGGTGCGTTCAAGAGCTGCACAACGAGCACCAGGACCAGGGTGCGTTCAAAAGCTGCACAACGAGGACCAGGGTGCGTTCAAGAACTGCACAACGAGGACCAGGGTGCGTTCAAAAGCTGCACAACGAGGACCAGAGTGCGTTCAAGAGCTGCACAACGAGGACCAGGGTGCGTTCAAGAGCTGCACAACGAGGACCAGGGTGCGTTCAAGAGTTGCACAACGAGGACCAGGACCAGGGTGCGTTCAAGAGCTGCACAACGAGCACCAGGGTGCGTTCAAGAGCTGCACAACGAGCACCAGGGTGCGTTCAAGAGCTGCCCAACGAGGACCAGGACCAGGGTGCGTTCAAGAGCTGCACAACGAGGACCAGGGTGCGTTCAAGAGCTGCACAACGAGCACCAGGACCAGGGTGCGTTCAAGAGCTGCACAATGAGCACCAGGGTGCGTTCAAGAGCTGCACAACGAGCACCAGGACCAGGGTGCGTTCAAGAGCTGCACAACGAGGACCAGGGGTGCGTTCAAGAGCTGCACAATGAGCACCAGGGTGCGTTCAAGAGCTGCACAACGAGGACCAGGACCAGGGTGCGTTCAAGAGCTGCACAACGAGGACCAGGGGTGCGTTCAAGAGCTGCACAATGAGCACCAGGGTGCGTTCAAGAGCTGCACAACGAGGACCAGGGGTGCGTTCAAGAGCTGCACAACGAGGACCAGGGTGCGTTCAAGAGCTGCACAATGAGCACCAGGGTGCGTTCAAGAGCTGCACAATGAGCACCAGGGTGCGTTCAAGAGCTGCACAACGAGGACCAGGGGTGCGTTCAAGAGCTGCACAATGAGCACCAGGGTGCGTTCAAGAGCTGCACAACGAGGACCAGGGTGCGTTCAAGAGCTGCACAATGAGCACCAGGGTGCGTTCAAGAGCTGCACAACGAGGACCAGGACCAGGGTGCGTTCAAGAGCTGCACAACGAGGACCAGGGTGCGTTCAAGAGCTGCACAACGAGGACCAGGGTGCGTTCAAGAGCTGCACAACGAGGACCAGGGTGCGTTCAAGAGCTGCACAACGAGCACCAGGGTGCGTTCAAGAGCTGCACAACGAGGACCAGGACCAGGGTGCGTTCAAGAGCTGCACAACGAGGACCAGGGTGCGTTCAAGAGCTGCACAATGAGGACCAGGGTGCGTTCAAGAGCTGCACAACGAGGACCAGGGTGCGTTCAAGAGCTGCACAACGAGGACCAGGACCAGGGTGCGTTCAAGAGCTGCACAACGAGGACCAGGGTGCGTTCAAGAGCTGCACAACGAGGACCAGGGTGCGTTCAAGAGCTGCACAACGAGGACCAGGACCAGGGTGCGTTCAAGAGCTGCACAATGAGGACCAGGGTGCGTTCAAGAGCTGCACAACGAGGACCAGGGTGCGTTCAAGAGCTGCACAACGAGCACCAGGGTGCGTTCAAGAGCTGCACAACGAGGACCAAGGGTGCGTTCAAGAGCGCCTGCGCGTTCCCAAAAGCGGAAGCGACGGTTTTTGCAACGTTTTGAAATGACGTGAAGATCCTGCTCCTTTACCATTTAATCGTGTTTTTTTTAAATGCATGCAATATATACATTGTCTATACACTACAGGCCAGAAGTTTGCAAGCAAGATCAAATTTGTACAAAAAAAAAGATAATTATTGCTATACTTTGCAACAAAATAAACATGATTATTATATAAAGAGCCACTTATTAGAACATATTTTGGCTCTAATGATCAGGTGTTTGGGTTTTTATTGCTTAGACTTTTAATATATTTGTAATATACAATATACTATAATATACTTTGTAATATATTTAGTATATAATGATAGAACTGGATGGAACCCTCTTATGTTATATTTGCAACCTTTGGTCACATTTGCAACATTTCAAATTCTTTATTGAGCATGATAGTGTTTTTAAAGTAAAAAAGAGATTCAAAATCACATTTTATGTTGAACAAAAGGACTAAAAACGACACAAAATGACCAAAAAAAGACACAAAATGACAAAAAAAAGACACAAAATGACTAAAAAAATACACAAAATAACAAAAAAGACACAAAATAACTAAAAAAGAAACAACAAAAGACACAAAATGACCAAAAAAGACACAAAAATACACAAAATGAGCAAAAAAAGTTTTAAAAAATACACAAAATAACAAAAAGTGACAAAAAAAAAAAGAAAAAAAAGACACAAAGTGACTAAAAAAGAAATTCTGGTTTTATGTGGTTTTATTCTGGTTATATTTTGTTTAATTCTGGTTTTATTTTGTTTTATTCTAGTTTAAACTGGTTTCATTCTGATTTTAACTGTTTTTATTCTGGTTTTAACTGGTTTTATTCTTGTTTTAAGAGTTAATTTCTTATTTTAAGTGTTCAACATGCTTATTTCTAGATTTAAAAATCTTAATTTAAGAAATCTTTTGGTTTTATTCTGGTTTGAACTGGTTTAATTTTGTTTTATTCTGGTTTTATTTTGTTTTATTCTGGTTTTATTTTGTTTTATTCTGGTTTTAACTGGATTCATTCTGATTTTAACTGGTTTTATTCTGGTTTTATTTTGTTTTATTCTGGTTTTAACTGGTTTCATTCTGATTTTAACTGGTTTTATTTTGTTTTATTCTGGTTTTAACCGGTTTTGTTGTGGTTTGAACTGGTTTTATTCTGGTTTTAAGAGTTAATTTCTCATTTTTACGTGTTCAACATGCTTATTTCTGGATTTAATCATCTTAATTTAATAAATCTTGTCAAGGTAAATTATCTGTCCATGCAGCAAGATCATTTCCCTCAGATTTACTGTTTTCATCTGGTTTTTAAACACCTTTTTTGACAGTGTACGGAATAGAAAGTGGGACAATAAATGCGTCACTTGTGGTCCAAAGGTGTAGATTAGCAGCGTCTCTGCTGCCCCTCCTGCTCCTCGCTCGCCCTGCAAATCCAATTAAGTTCTTATGTCCCCCAGTCTAAAAATAGTTGGAAATGAAGGAAAAGACGGCAGCGACAGGTCATTAGTTGTGAGTTGAGAGCAAAAGATGATGTTAGAGAGCTGATGTGTCCTCTGAGTGGAGACGATTGATCCGTCCTGAGGAGGAGACGGACGCTCGGAGCAGGAGGAGCTGTGAGGAGGAGGAATGGCAGCAGGAGGAGCAGAGGAGGAGGAAGGATTAGAGAGAGAGGCCCACGCATGAAGGAAACTAGCAGGAATCTCTTCAGACACCGGAGGAAATAAGGTAGGCTGCATGAACGTAGCATGTTTTTAGTCTTTTAGTCCTGAAATAGATGCATGAACAGGTTCTTTATCGGAGCTGCTGCTGGAACACTGGGAGGAGAAAACTGAAACTGGAGTCTCCAAAAGACTTGTTGACTCCATCAGACTAGAAAACAAAGCAGCGTGGAGCCCTACCACTAAAATTTACATTTTATGTTGGACTAAAGGACTAAAAAAGACTCAAAATGACAAAAAAAAAGACACAAAATGACTAAAAAAAGACACAAACTGACTTAAAAAGACACAAAATGACCTAAAAAAAAACACAAAATGACTAAAAAAGACATAAAATGACTTAAAAAAAGACACAAAATGACCAAAAAAGAAACAAAAAGACACAAAATGAGAAGACAGAATGACCAAAAAACCCCACAGAAGACACAAAATGACAAAAAAGACACAAAATCACTAAAAAAGACACAAAATGACTAGAAAAAACTCAAAATGACTTAAAAAAAAAGACACAAAATGACCAAAAAAGAAACAAAAAGACACAAAATGACTTTTAAAAAAGACACAAAATGACCAAAACAGACACAAAATGACCAAAAAAAGACACTAAATGACAAAAAAACACAAAATAACCAAAAAAAAACACAAATTGACCAAAAAAAGACTCAAATGACCAAAAAAGACACAAAATTACTAAAAAAAAGACACAAAATGACCAAAAAAATACACAAATTGACCAAAAAAATACACTAAATGACAAAAAAGACACAAAATGACAAAAAAAAACACAAAATGACCAAAAAACCCCATGCAATGACCAAAAAAAGACACAAATTGACCAAACAGGAGGAGCTGTGAGGAGGAGGAATGGCAGCAGGAGGAGCAGAGGAGGAGGAAGGATTAGAGAGAGAGGCCCACGCATGAAGGAAACTAACAGGAATCTCTTCAGACACCGGAGGAAATAAGGTAGGCTGCATGAACGTATCATGTTTTTAGTCTTTTAGTCCTGAAACCAGCAGGAGGCTTCACTAGATCATCAACAGCTTCTTTAGAAGAGCTGCTGCTGGAACACTGGGAGGAGAAAACTGAAGGAGACTTATGGTGCAACACATCAAACCATTAAGTTATGTCTGAGTTTGATTTAACCCAAAAGACTTGTTGGCTCCATCCAGACTAGAAAACAAAGCAGCGTGGAGCCCTACCACTAAAATTTACATTTTATGTTGGACTTAAGGACTAAAAAAGACTCAACATGACAAAAAAAGACTCAAAATGACTAAAAAAGACACAAACTGACTTAAAAAAGACACAAAATGATCTAAAAAAAACCACAAAATGACTAAAAAGACAAAAAAAGACTTAAAAAAAGACACAAAATGACCAAAAAAGAAACAAAAAGACACAAAATGACTTAAACAAGAAACAAAATGACCAAAAAAGAAACAAAAAGACATAAAATGACTAGAAAAGACACAAAATGAGAAGACAGAATGACCAAAAAACCCCACAGAAGACACAAAATGACAAAAAAAGACACAAAATCACTAAAAAAAGACACAAAATGACTAGAAAAGACACAAAATGACTTAAAAAAGACACAAAATGACCAAAAAAGAAACAAAAAGACACAAAATGACTTAAAAAAAGACACAAAATGACCAAAAAAGAAACAAAAAGACACAAAATGACTAGAAAAGACACAAAATGACTTTAAAAAAAAAAGACACAAAATGACCAAAAAAGAAACAAAAAGACACAAAATGACTAGAAATGACTCCGAGTGTCCTGGAGCTCCAAATAATCCAGACTTGTTGCCTCCATCAGAGTATAAAACAAAGCAGCGTGGAGCCCTACTGTACATTTACCTCTAAAGTTCTGGCTGTAAACTCCATGAGGCCAGTTTCAGTTTGATGATGATATACCAAGTAAAACTGGAGACAAGCTCAAATAGATTTAGTATCAAATGATAGAACTGGATGGAACCCTCTGATATGGTAGATTTGACACCTTTGCTCACATTTGACACATTTAACATTCTTTATTGAGCATGATGGTGTTTTGAAAGTAAAAAAAAAAGATTAAAAATCATGTTTTATGTTATAAAGGACTAAAAAAGACGCAAAATTACCAAAAAAAGACACAAAAAGAGAAGACAAAATTACAAAAAAACCCACAGAAGACACAAAATAACTAAAAAAAACACAAAATGACTAAAGAAGACACAAAATATCAAAGAAACAAAAAAGGCACAAAAAAAGACACAAAATGACCAACATTGTTACAATTAACACACAAGACACAAAGAAAAAATGTTTTTTTTATGTTGGACTAAAGGAGTAAAAAAGACACAAGATGACTAGAAAAACCCACAAAATGACCAAAAAAACGCACAAAATTACCAGAAAAGACACAAAATGACTAAAAAAACCCACAAAATGACAAAAAAAGACACAAAATGACCAAAAAACCCCCACAAAATGACTAAAAAAGACACAAAATGACCAAAAAAACCCAGAAAATGACCAAAAAATGACCAAAAAAAGACTCAAAATGACCAAAAAAGACACACAATGACAAAAAAAAGACACAAGAAGACATAAAATGACAAAAAAAAAACCTCAAAATGACCAGAAAAAGAAACAAAATGAATAAAAAAAACAAACACAAAATGACCAAAAAAAGACACAAAATGTCAAAAAAGAAACACAAATTGTCAAAAAAGACACAAAAAGACAAAATGTCAAAAAGAAATCAGAGAAACGAGAAGACAGAATGACCAAAAAAGACACAAAATGACTTACAAAGACACAAAAAGACATTCAAGGATTAAAAAATGGACCAAATGTCCCAATAAGACTCCAGAGAGTTAAATGTCCTCATCAACCCCACATTGAATCAAACAAGTAAGCAGAGAAACACAAGTAATAAGGCAGAAGTGTTGTGTTGTTTGTTGCTTTTTAAAACACGTTACCATAGCAACAGCACATGTGTCAATATTAAAAGTAATGATGGCTGAATTCTATTTAGCTTCCTCTGTTTCAGGGTCCTGCTGTTCACAAATGTTGGAGCTTTTCTCTTTTTATGCTGCTTTCTTGGTCAGATCTCTCTTGGAAAAGAGATTTATTAATCTCAACCAGACTTTTACCTGTTAAATACATTTTGTGTCTTTTTGTATCTTTTTTTAGTCATTTTGTGTCGGTTTTTTTTGGTCATTTTATGTCTTTTTGTGTCTTTTTTTAGTCATTTTGTGTCTTTAGTGTAATTTTTTTAGTTATTTTATGTCTTTTTTTAGTATTTTTTTTTCTCTTTTGGTCATTTTGTGTCTTTTTTAGTCATTTTGTGTCTTTTTTTAGTCATTTTGTTACTTTTTTTAGTCATTTTGTGTCTTTTTTGTCATTTTGTGTCTTTTGTGTCATTGTTTTTAGTCATTTTGTGTCTTTTGTGTCTTTTTTAGTCATTTTGTGTCTTTTGTGTAATTGTTTTAGTTATTTTGTCTTTTTTTAGTATTTTTTTCTCTTTTGGTCATTTTGTGTCTTTTTTTTTGTCATTTTGTGTCTTTTGTGTCGTTTTTTTAGTTATATAATTTCTTTTTTAGTATTTTATTGTCTCTGTAGGTCATTTTGTGACTTTTTTTTTAGTCATTTTGTGTCTTTTTTAGTCATTTTGTGTCTTTTGTGTCATTTTTTTGTAATTTTGTGTCCTGTTGTGTCTTTTTTTAGTAATTTTGTGACTTTTTGTGTCTTTTTTTAGTCATTTTGTGACTTTTTTCAGTAATTTTGTGTAATTTTGTGTCTTTTTTTAGTCCTTTAGTCCAACATAAAATGTGATTTGAAATCTTTTTTTTTTACTTTCAAAATACTATCATGCTCAATAAAAATTATATATATTATGTCAATGTAGTTATTCAGGGAGCCATTATCTCATGTCACTGGTCATTGAGAGGACAAATACTTTGGAAGTAAG
Organism: Centropristis striata; assembly: GCF_030273125.1. Lineage (NCBI taxonomy): Eukaryota > Metazoa > Chordata > Actinopteri > Perciformes > Serranidae > Centropristis > Centropristis striata. The sequence goes on from NC_081537.1 coordinate 473,297, forward strand.
TTTCACAAAAAATGATAAAAATGGACACATAACGTAGAAAAGTTTTGTGTTTCTGGTTCACTGGGACAGTGAATAAGACCAGAGGCTGTAAAACCAGAGTAGAACCACTATGAGATGGTGACGACGGCCTTCAGTGATTGTTGCCGACACTTCACCTCGCGGTGACTCGGCCAATCAAAAGTACACATAACCTGATTAGATTAACACACGATTACTTGGCAAACTCAGCAGACAATGCTGGAGTCTGTCTGTGTTTTAAGTCTTTTCATGTGTCCCAGAGTGAAGCCAGGGACAAGCACAGATTATTAGTATTATTATTATTTATCCCCAAAGCAGGGCCGGCTCTAGCCCATTTGGGGCCCTCGGCGAGATCCTAGCTAGCGTTGCTTTATTTCAACCTAGCTAGCAAGCTAATACAAATGAAACGTCTTCACAAAAAACGGCATTTAAAAAAAGATTGGGACTTCTCCTCCTCCTCTTTTCTTCTCTTTCGATACTGAGCACCGGAAAGATGAAGATTTATCAAAACATAACGTGTCTGTGACAGCGATCTGACCATCTAAAGGGGGCCGATCTGACCGTCTAAAGGGGGCCGATCTGACCGTCTGAAGGGGGCCGATCTGACCGTCTAAAGGGGGGGGCCGATCTGACCGTTTAAAGGGGGGCCGATCTGACCGTCTAAAGGGGGCCGATCTGACCGTCTGAAGGGGGGCTGATCTGACCGTCTAAAGGGGGGGCGATCTGACCGTCTAAAGGGGGCCGATCTGACCGTCTAAAGGGGGGGCCGATCTGACCGTTTAAAGGGGGGCCGATCTGACCGTTTAAAGGGGGGCCGATCTGACCGTCTAAAGGGGGGGCGATCTGACTGTCTAAAGGGGGCCGATCTGACTGTCTAAAGGGGGCCGATCTGACTGTCTAAAGGGGGGGGATCTGACCGTCTAAAGGGGGGCCGGTCTGACCGTCTGAAGGGGGGCCGATCTGACCATCTAAAGGGGGGCTGATCTGACCGTCTGAAGGGGGGCCGATCTGACCATCTAAAGGGGGGCCGATCTGACCGTCTAAAGGGGGGGGATCTGACCGTCTAAAGGGGGGGGGATCTGACTGTCTAAAGGGGGCCGATCTGACTGTCTAAAGGGGGCCGATCTGACTGTCTAAAGGGGGGGGATCTGACCGTCTAAAGGGGGGCCGGTCTGACCGTCTGAAGGGGGGCCGATCTGACCATCTAAAGGGGGGCTGATCTGACCGTCTGAAGGGGGGCCGATCTGACCATCTAAAGGGGGGCCGATCTGACCGTCTAAAGGGGGGGGGATCTGACCGTCTAAAGGGGGGGGGATCTGACCGTCTAAAGGGGGGCCGATCTGACCGTCTAAAGGGGGGCCGGTCTGACCGTCTGAAGGGGGGCCGATCTGACCGTCTAAAGGGGGGCCGATCTGACCGTCTAAAGGGGGGCGATCTGACCGTCTAAAGGGGGGCAAGGCAATGACCACACGTCACGTGACTCAGCACCACAAGTGACAAAATGTCTTGTTTATCTGTTTCTTTATTTTGTTAATATTTATAATTTTCAAGACAGAACACGAAGCGAGGGCGACAATGGGCATCCAAAAATTATTAGGGACCGAGCACTGAAATGTGAGGACCCTATTGTAATTGGTCAGTTTATTATTATTCTCTTTCTTCCGGAATATGAATCGCCTTTTTGGGGCCTTTACCATATTCTAAAACTCACCATTTTTGGAATATACATAAATCTCAGCTGAAATTTACGTATTCTAGAAATCTAACACTTCTAAATCTAAAGTTTTTTTTTATCTTGGTCAGAACCAAATAATCATCAGGTCACTCTGCTCGGGCCAGTTCATCACTGCTGGCAGCTTTCATTTATCTGGTTTTAAGAGTTAATTTCTTATTTTAAGTGTTCAACACTTGATCTGGTTTTTAGACTAAACACCTTTTTTGCAGTGCAGAGAAGTAAGACTTTTTTGGCTTCATGCACCACAGAACAATATTCATAGGAATGAACCAGGATCCGCCTTTAACATATCAAGTTCTCTTTACACATTCATGTCACAATATATATAACGGTTTGGAGGACTTCCTGCCTATCAAAAAGTAATAAAAGTCTTCGTCATATGATGATTTAATTTGATCTATTTATATCTATTATATTATATAAATGCATATCATATCTATGCAACCACAGCGGCAAAAATAAAACATTAATAAACAGCTAAATTGCCCATCAAAAAGAGCAATTGTGCTGATGCTCCGGCAACTTTAGCCTTTAGCAAAGCATCGTGTCTTTACCGTCTAAACTGCACAAATGGCTGCATTTACAGTCGTACACTTAATAACTTATGTGTCGTTTTTTGGTAATTTTATGTCTTTTTGTGACTTATTTTAGTCATTTTGTGTCTTTTTTTTTGTAATTTTGTGTCTCTTTTGGTCATTTGAGTCTTTTTTTTAGTCATTTTGTGACTTTTTTAGTCCTTTAGTCCAACATAAAATGTGATTTAAATCCTTTTTTAATCCTTTTTTTTCTAAACTGCACAAATGGCTGCATTTACAGTCGTACACTTAATAACTTAAACAACTTAAAGATAACATGGTGGAAAACATTTAGTGCCAACAACATTCTCCTGTCTCCTTCCTGTTCTCCTCAGATATGAGAAGGAATTATGTGATTATAATAAGATGCTTCCTGATGATTATCAAACATTGAATGGTGACCTGACTCTGAACTACTAAGAACTATGCTAATGCTTCAAGCTGTTATGTGAGATGCTCCTAATAACTCTACTGACGCTCCTTCACTCTTCACAAGTGTATTTAGTTGTCTCTGATTACTGTGTTTAAATGTTGTAACTTGTCACTTTTTATGCTGCTTTCTTGGCCAGCTCTCTCTTGGAAAAGAGATTCTTTAATCTCAACGTCAATGTAGTTATTCAGGCAGCCATTATCTCATGTCACAAATATTTTGGAAGTAAGTTTCACAAAAAATGATTTAAAAAAATGGACATATAAGGTACAAATGTTTTGTGTTTTTTTCTTTCGCTTTGACAACTGAAGCTGCAGCATCTTGGCATATTTGGGTTAATTAATCTTTTAAAATAAAACATGGAACCTTTCCAATAATCTGCATGTTTTCATGCTAAGATAATAGATTTTATTTGTTTTGCATTTTACATTTCAGCAATCTCAAAGAGCTAAATAGAGAATCGTGTGTTTGAAGGAAGAGAATGAAAGCAATGAGCAGAAAGAAGTGTTGGCTTGGTTTCCTATTAGATCTAATTCCACTAAACCCTAAGCTCGTCTGTCTCAAATCCGACCTCTGACCTCGAAACCTTTACAGCGTCTGACGTCGTAGTGGGATTCTCTCCCCGGATACGTTCAGCCTGACAACACGTCATATCCTCCTGCTGCCTCATCTCTACAACCACGTCTATTCCGCTGTCTCCCTGAGGTTTCTTATTCTTTTTCCCTGTTAAAAGGGTTGTTTTTTTAATATAATTTTTATCCCATGATTTTTGTAACCCATTTATTTTTCACCCAGTGCCAATTGCCTATAGCATGATCCTGGGCGCTGCCTTGCCTTACCAAGATGGAAAAAAAACTTTAGATTTAGAAGTGTTAGATCATTTATCTTGTTTTAAGAGTTAATTTATTATTTTAAGTGTTCAACATGCTTATTTCTAGATTTAATAATCTTAATTTAAGAAATCTTGTCAAGGTAAATTATCTGTCCATGCAGCAAGATCATTTCCCTCAGATTTACTGTTTGATCTGGTTTTTGGACCTTTTTTGCAGTGTGAACTAGATCATTCTCCAATAGATGAGCAGTTAGCAGACCGCTTCTTGTCACCTGACAGGTGGAGTTTCCCCGGTAGGATCACGTTATTCCCACCAGTTCTTCCTCCCCCCCATCAGGCGCCCCGACCAACCAGACGGAGGCACTATAGCGACCAGGATCAATGTTTTTGTGAGAGGTCCCTGTAAGGAGAAAACATGCAAACTCCACACAGAAAGGCCCTTTTGCCGACCCCAACCAGACATGGAGGTGGTGAACACAATCAGTGATTAGGGGGGACACGCCTCCAACACCCACTGCGTCCCTGGTGGGAATCGAACCCAGGACCTTAGCTGTGAGGCGACATCGTGCCCCCTGTTAAAAGGATTTTTTGAGGAGTTTTCCCTGGCCGCTGTGAGGGTCTAACGACAGGTCGTACCATGTAGTCTGTGAAGAACTTTGAGGCAAATCTGTGATTTTGGGCTATATAAATAAAATTGATTTGACTTGACTTGGTAAACAACAGTGCTATTCCCATCCATCCATCCATTCTCGTCTGCTTATCCGGGGCCGGGTCGCGGGGGCAGCAGGCTAAGCAGGGCATTCCAGATGTCCCTCTCCCAGCCACAACGTCCAGCTCCTCCTGGGGGACCGCCTGGAATTTAAATCCTGTACATTAAATGTTGTACCTAAGTGAATGATAACAACCTCTTCTATGATGGAAACTCCACATTTCTTCAACCTTTACTAAATATTAATATGGTAATTTGGTTATAATGAATAAGGTAATTATCAATCAGTCTTCCACATTGATAGTTTAGTAACTTTATGGGACTCCATCCATTGTCCTCCGCTTATCCGGGGCCGAGTCGCGGGGGCAGCAGGCTAAGCAGGACATTCCAGACGTCCCTCTCCCCAGCCACAACGTCCAGCTCCTCCTGGACCCCGAGGCGTTCCCAGGCCAGGAGAGAGATATAATCCCTCCCCCGTGTTCTGGGTCTTCCCCGGGGCCTCCTACCAGTTGGACCTGGAACTCCTCTAACAGGAGGCGCCCGGGAGGATCCTTACTAGATGCCCAAACCTCCTCAGCTGACTCCTTTAGAGGAGAAGGAGCAGCAGCTCTACTCCGAGCTCCCTCCGGATGTCTGAGCTCCTCCCCCTATCTCTAAGGCTGAGCCCAGCCCCCCTACGGAGGAAGCTCATTTCAGCCGCTTAAAAGTAATTATAAATTTAAAAAAACATTAAATGTGTTGATGTATGTTTCCCAGCAGGATGGGGACATTCGTGACCCTGGCAGAAGTGTTGGAGGCCCGGGGTTCACCGCTGGACGAGGACGAGGTCTGGTGTCTGCTGCTCGCCACCACCGACGCCTTAATGGACATCTCCAAAAAAGGTAACAACCAGGTCCCAGTTCCTCCCAGTCCCACCTGTTCACCTGGTGCTCCCTTCCCTCCAACCTGCTCACTCAACCAGTGCAAGAGAACAAAGAAGACCGCTCTCAGTTGGTAGATGTTACCAGTTTCTGTTATGTTTGTGTCCAGGTTCAGGTAACATGTGCAGTATGCTGAGCCCGGGCTCGGTGCTGCTGTCAGCCAATGGGAGTCTGGCCTTCAAGAGCTGTGCCCGATATGAAGATCTGGCCTCGTTCACAGCTCCAGAGGCCCAGCAGGGTCATTCTGCCTCCACCAGGACGGGAGCCGAAAAGGTTGGAAACCTCTGATAGCTCCTCTGCTAATATAGAAGTAGACGGTGCCATGGATACATCTTTATCCTCACACATGCTTTATCGCCTGTTTGGTTCTAAATGGGACCCTCATTTACTAAATGAACATCATGCTGTATTAAAGAAGAGTAGAAACTAGTGATTTAGACCAGGGATGGGCAACTGGAGGCCCGGGGGCCACATAAGGCCCGCACCCTCACTTGAAGTGGCCCTCAGTACAACTACATGCATTTGAGCATGAAATCTTAAAAGTGCAGTGTAAAAATGCACAAAATTACTTCTTTTAATTAATGTTGGTCTGCTGTTCTTGCACTGATAAAAAAAGGAAATCACAGTAAGTGGTTATTTTTTATTTGCTTCAAAGTTTTTGTATTCCTATATATACTGTTAAACATGCATTAGAGCATGAAATATGTGAAGTTACTGCACTGTAAACATATTTAAAATTGCAGTTTCATCATACCTAGTTAAATGCATGCTCCTATATGTGGCCCTGTGGTAGTGTTGATAAAAAAAAACTGTGGCCCCCTGCAGCATTTAACTTGCCCATCCCTGATTTAGACCATAGTCATGATTAGGAAAAACGTTCCCGAGGTAATAAATCCTTGTAGTTTACTGTCCATATTCAGAATTCAGAATTGAATGTTTAAATGTCTCCTTGTCCTGCTGTCTGTCCTCAGATGGTGGTGTACTCACTGGGAATGACTCTTTATTGGTGCGTTGATTATCATCTACCTCAAAACCAGGTACTGTCCTCCTGTTTATCTCTTGCTCAGACTAATTATTGTGTATTCTTGGTACTTGTGCACCATCCATATTGCTGTTATTATTCCCCCCCAGCCGGTCCAGCTGAGTGCAGAGCTGGAGGGTCTTCTGCTCAGCATGTGTGAGGACGTAGTAATCAGGAGGACAGACCTGCTGACGGTGCTAGAGACCTGTGAGCTTCACCACAGAGCCGCCATGCTGCCTCCGGCCGAACGCCTCATCAGGCAGCTGGTAGAAGACGTCTACCAGAACTCAGTGAGTCAATGGATGAGGGGATATAGTTATTGTTGTTATTTGTTGTTGCTTTCTCTCATTGTTGTTGTTGATTTACTTTAGAATTTTTGTATATTTCTTGGGGAGGTGCTGCCATCAACATATGGCTGCCAACATCATATGGCTGCCATCTCCGGAGCCATATAAAGTCTATGAGAAACGCTATATCTTCCAAGCCACTTAGAAGGTCAATCTTGTTGTCAAAATCTACATTTTCTGGGTCAAAGAATCATTTAAAGAAAAAAAAATTAAATTACGTAAAAACATGGCGAAAATCAATATATCTATTTTTTACCAAAAAAAGAAAAAAAATATTTTAAAAAGAAACAAAACTACCAAAAAAGACAGAAAATTACTAAAAAAAAGGAATTAAAGGGGCCTTCCACACACAACACGGCCAACATCATATGGCTGCCATCTCCGGAGCCATATAAAGTCTATGAGAAACGCTATATCTTCCAAGCCACTTAGAAGGTCAATCTTGTTGTCAAAATCTACATTTTCTGGGTCAAAGAATCATTTAAAGAAAAAAAAATTAAATTACGTAAAAACATGGCGAAAATGAACATATCTATTTTTACCAAAAAAAGAAAAAAAATATTTTAAAAAGAAACAAAATTACCAAAAAAGACAGAAAATTACTTAAAAAAAAGGAATTAAAGGGGCCTTCCACACACAACACGGCCAACATCATATGGCTGCCATCTCCGGAGCCATATAAAGTCTATGAGAAACGCTATATCTTCCAAGCCACTTAGAAGGTCAATGTTGTTGTCAAAATCTACATTTTCTGTGCCAAAGAATCATTTAAAGAAAAAAAAAAAATTACGTAAAAACATGGCGAAAATGAACATATCTATTTGATCAAATAATCATCTAGTCATATTCTCAATAACTTTAAATGATTCTTTGACCCAGAAAATGTAGATTTTGACACCAAGATTGACCTTCTAAGTGACTTGGAAGATATATTGGTTCTCATAGACTTTATATGGGTGGCATCTCTGATCCACAATCTTGATGAAGTGGCTCCTACCAAAAATTGAAACCTATGGTGATAGAGAGCATGTGAGGAAAAAATGTGGTGCTTTTATCCGGTGTGTCCCCTTTCTTCTCAAATCTGGTCCTAAGCCGCCTGACTAATAGTGATGATTTGGGTTCAGCTTTTTAGGTGAAGTCCTGTTTGGTTTTGAGTGGAACTTTTGTCTTGTTTCCTTTAACTGGACTGTGATGTCTCTGCAGGTTGATCATGTTTCCATGGCTGATAACGGATCCCGGCTGACAGACCGCAGTCAAATGATCCGGGACAGATTACACAGTGAGAAGCTCATCCCTTCTGTCTCACTTTCATTACAAGTTCATTTTTTTTCTGTCTGCTACAGCAAAAAACAGCAAAAGAAGTCAAAAGCATGAGAAAAAAGATGAAGTCAAGTTTGCTAACATAAACATTAATTAGCTAGCCTAGCTTTCGTCAGAGCCATGCTAGCCATTTTCTCCTTCTTCCAGCCATTAGTCCATGCTAAGCTAACCACATGCTGGTTGAAGCTTATTTAGCGTACAGACATGAGGGACATATTCATTTAATCTTACTTTAACCCTTTGATGCCCAACATGGTCTAAAATGACCCTCATTCATTCCCTTCATGTTATTTAATGCTGCTGTGTGTTTCTGTGCTCTATCTTTTGATATCAACTTATTTTATGATTGAATATTCCAAGTATTCTTTAAATATCTTGTTTTTGATAACAACAGATCATCATTTCCATTTTGCCTCTTATACTTTATGAAGAAAACAAGTTTTTGTATTATCACATAGCTAACTACTTGGCTAAGTAGCTTGCTAAGCTAAATACTTAGCCAAGAAGTTAGCTTAGCAAGCTACTTAGCAAAATACTTATCCAAGAAGTTAGTTAAGTAGTTAGCATAGCAAGCTTCTTAGCCAAGAAGTTAGCTAAGTAGTTAGCTTAGCAAGCTTCTTAGCCAAGAAGTTAGCTAAGTAGTTAGCTTAGCAATCTTCTTAGCCAAGAAGTTAGCTAAGTAGTTAGCTTAGAAAGCTACTTAGCTAAATACTTAGCCAATAAGTTAGCTAAGTAGTTAGCGTAGCAAGCTTCTTAGCCAAGAAGTTAGCTAAGTAGTTAGCATAGCAAGCTTCTTAGCCAAGAAGTTAGCTAAGTAGTTAGCATAGCAAGCTTCCTAGCCAAGAAGTTAGCTAAGTAGTTAGCTTAGCAAGCTACTTAGCTGAAGAATGGATATGGGTAATTTTTGACCCATGTTGTGCATTAGAAGAGTAGTGACACAAAAAGGGATTTTATTAAAAAAATGAATAAAGGAAAACATAAAATAAGAATGTATGATGATCAAAAACAAACTAATTGAGGAAAATCTGGAATACTGAATGATTAAAATGATTTATTGCAAAGATATAGAATATAAAAACTCACTTTAGACCATGTTGTGCATCAAAGGGTTGAGCAAGTTATAGACTGTTAGCATGGCATGTTGTGAAGCTATAATGCTGCTATGTGGCTTTTGTTTTTTTCAGGAGGCTCTTTTAGTAACTCAACATGGGCGCTAAAGAAGAAGATTTCTAGAACTTTCTCTGGAGCGTCTTATCCATGCGAGCCCACTCGGTATGAAGCATTACCTTCTAACAGAATAAGCAAATAATACTTTTTAATATACCCATTTACAGAATTGTAGCACAGTAAAAAGACAGTATAAAATCAACCAAATTCAAGTTATCTTGCTGAAATATAAAAACAATGGGAGGGAAGTGAAAAGATACTGCTGGGAAGAGAAAAACCCCAGAGGAGAACGAGATGAAATCTGTGATGTTTGAGTGACGGATCCTATTTTCTATCAGAGTGAAAATGATGAAGTGATTGTTGCAGGATTGCCTCTGGAGGCCGACACCGGGAGAGTTTCTGCAGCTGGCAGCAGCTGAGCAGAAACCCCTGCAGTCCCTTCATGGACGCAAACCGCAACGCCAACTCAAGATCCCTCGCACAGTTTGACTCCTCCATGAGTCTGAGTGACAAGAAATTAAAGGTAGGCCAGATTTAATATGTTATACAATATATTAACCCTTTGATGCACAACATGGGTCTAAAGCAGGGGTCTCAAACTCAAATTACCTGGGGTATCAAAATGACCAAAAAAACACACTAAATTACTAAAAAAGGACACAAAACGACGGAAAAAACACTAAATTGCTTAAAAAAGACACAAAATGACTGAAAAAAACACTTAATTACTTAAAAAAAAGACACAAAATGACCAAAAAAACACTAAATTACTTTTAAAAAAAGACACAAAATGACCAAAAAATACACAGAATAACTGAAAAAGACAAAATGACAGAAAAAAACTAAATTACTTAAAGAAGAAACAAAATGACTGAAAAAAACACTAAATTACTTAAAAAAAGACCGAAATGACCAAAAAACCACTAAATTACTTTAAAAAAAGACACAAAGTGACCAAAAAATACACAGAATTACCGAAAAAGACACAAAATGACAGAAAAAAACTAAATTACTGAAAGAAGAAACAAAATGACCAAAAGAAGACACAGAATTACCAAAAAAAGAAAAAAAAAATGTTTTTAAAAGAAACAAAATTACCAAAAAAGACAGAAAATTACTAAAAAAAGACAGAAAATTACCCAAAAAAAAGTAATTAAAGGGACCTTCCACACAAACTCACATTAAACTTTCATATCAAGGTGGGGGCCACAAAATATCGTCACGAGGGCCGCAATTGGCCCGCGGGCCGCGGGTTTGAGACCCCTGGTCTAAAGTGACCCGACTAAGTTTTTATATTCTATATCTTTGCAATAAAATAATTTCATACTTCAGTGTTCCAGGTTTTTCTCAAATAACTTGTTTTTGATCATCAAACATCCTAATTTTTTCTTTTCATTTCTTACTTTTTGAATGAAACCCCTTTTTTTATCACTACGCTTCTAATGCACAAGGTCATTTTTGACCCATGTTGTGCATCAGTCCAGTGGTTCCCAACCTTTTTCTTGAGGGACCCACATTTTTACCATTGTAAACCTGGGCGACCCCCCATTGTCCATTGCTTCTATGAAGCCGAACTGAATGTGACTTTCATGGTAGCCTCTCTTTTTCTTTTTGAGATATTCAGCATTCTCGTCTCCCTGACGCTTCGCCATTTTCCCATTAGCTCGGTGTTTCTGTTGCTAGGTGAGGTTACCACTAGGTGAGGTTACCGCTAGGTGAGGTTACCTCTAGGTGAGGTTACTGCTAGGTGAGGTTACCCCTAGGTGAGGTTACCGCTAGGTGAGGTTACCACTAGGTGAGGTTACCGCTAGGTGAGGTTACCTCTAGGTGAGGTTACCGTTAGGTGAGGTTACCGCTGGGTGAGGTTACCCCTAGGTGAGGTTACCGCTAGGTGAGGTTACCGCTAGGTGAGGTTATTGCTGGGTGAGGTTACCGCTAGGTGAGGTTACCTCTAGGTGAGGTTACCGCTAGGTGGGGTTACCCCTAGGTGAGGTTACCGCTAGGTGAGGTTACCGCTAGGTGAGGTTATTGCTAGGTGAGGTTACCGCTAGGTGAGGTTACCGCTAGGTGAGGTTACCCCTTGGTGAGGTTACAGCTAGGTGAGGTTACCGCTAGGTGAGGTTACCGCTAGGTGAGGTTACCGCTAGGTGAGGTTACCGCTAGGTGAGGTTACCTCTAGGTGAGGTTACCGCTAGGTGGGGTTACCCCTAGGTGAGGTTACCGCTAGGTGAGGTTATTGCTAGGTGAGGTTACCGCTAGGTGAGGTTACCGCTAGGTGAGGTTACCCCTTGGTGAGGTTACAGCTAGGTGAGGTTACCGCTAGGTGAGGTTACCCCTAGGTGAGGTTACAGCTAGGTGAGGTTACCACTAGGTGAGGTTACCACTAGGTGAGGTTACCATTAGGTGAGGTTACCACTAGGTGAGGTTACCACTAGGTGAGGTTACCATTAGGTGAGGTTACCACTAGGTGAGGTTACCTCTAGGTGAGGTTACCGCTAGGTGAGGTTACTGCTAGGTGAGGTTACCTCTAGGTGAGGTTACTGCTAGGTGAGGTTACCTCTAGGTGAGGTTACTGCTAGGTGAGGTTACTGCTAGGTGAGGTTACCTCTAGGTGAGGTTACTGCTAGGTGAGGTTACCACTAGGTGAGGTTACCATTAGGTGAGGTTACCACTAGGTGAGGTTACCTCTAGGTGAGGTTACTGCTAGGTGAGGTTACCTCTAGGTGAGGTTACTGCTAGGTGAGGTTACTGCTAGGTGAGGTTACCTCTAGGTGAGGTTACTGCTAGGCGAGGTTACCGCTAGGTGAGGTTATTGCTGGGTGAGGTTACCGCTAGGTGAGGTTACCTCTAGGTGAGGTTACCGCTAGGTGGGGTTACCCCTAGGTGAGGTTACCGCTAGGTGAGGTTACCGCTAGGTGAGGTTATTGCTAGGTGAGGTTACCGCTAGGTGAGGTTACCGCTAGGTGAGGTTACCCCTTGGTGAGGTTACAGCTAGGTGAGGTTACCGCTAGGTGAGGTTACCGCTAGGTGAGGTTACCCCTAGGTGAGGTTACAGCTAGGTGAGGTTACCACTAGGTGAGGTTACCACTAGGTGAGGTTACCATTAAGTGAGGTTACCACTAGGTGAGGTTACCATTAGGTGAGGTTACCACTAGGTGAGGTTACCTCTAGGTGAGGTTACCGCTAGGTGAGGTTACTGCTAGGTGAGGTTACCTCTAGGTGAGGTTACTGCTACGTGAGGTTACTGCTAGGTGAGGTTACCTCTAGGTGAGGTTACTGCTAGGTGAGGTTACCACTAGGTGAGGTTACCTGTGTTTTCTCCTTATAAAATATGAAAAGAAAAATGGATACAATGATCTGTTTTAATGAAAAAAGATATTGAAACACACAGCGAGTATGAAATAACATGGGGAATGAATGAGGATCATTTTTGACCCATGTTGTGCATCAAAGGGTTAATGTAATATAATGTACATATATATATATATATATATATATATATATATATATGTTGTGATGGGGGAGTTAACAGTATTGTCTTGTCTTCTAATGCAGGAAATGGGTCCGGAGTTTATCAGGATGTCAGATGAGCCTCCTGTTGTCTTGGAGCTGCCTGGATCCATTGTGGTGAGTTCTTGAAACAGTAAAACACTGTCAAATTGTATGAGAAATTAATAAAAAATTAATCACCATAGTAGACACTTCTAATTACTGTAAAACAAGGAATAGTAACAACATTTTTGGAGAAAAAAAACTGTAGAAAGCACACAGTTTTACTGTAAAAATATAAAATTCTCAGGTAAAATTAATGGATGAACACTAGTGTTGGGACAACGAAGCTTCATGAAGCATTTCCTTTATTTTTTGACCCCACTAGATGGAGGTCTTGGCTTTAAAAAAAAAGTCTTCATCAATGGTGATTGAGTGTGTTTTCAGCCTTTTGTTGAACAAAGAGCGCCATCTCTTGGGCTCCGTAAATGAAGAAAATGCTTCATGAAGCTTCGTTCTCCCAACACTAATAAATACTATGATGTCACAAGGACACAATTTCTCTAAAAATAAAGGGACTTTTCAGTTTTTGCTGATATTTACATTTAAATTTACAGTAGAAAACCAACTCACTGTAATTGTTATGGTGAAGTTCTGGCAACCACAGCTGACGGTATTTTAGCGTAAATTAGACAGTTTTTTTTTTACAGTGGACCCTATTGTACACTGTAAAAAAATGTTGTTTTTATGGTAAAACCAGCAGCTGTGGTTGCCAGAACTTTACTGTAATAAACGGTGCAACTTTTTCTAAAATTACTATAAAATGATATTAGCACTGTTGGTTTCATGTTTAAGATTGACATTTTATTCCATATTTTACCGTAAAAAACAAGTTTTTCCGTCAAAAGAAACGCTGTTCTGCCATATAATTGACAAGAAAATACTTTATAAATGCTGCATGAATTAAAGATTTTACCATTAAATATTACAGTATATTTCTGTTAGAGATATGGTGTTTAGTACATTTAACAGTGAGAAATAAAGTGTTTTTACAAAAAAAATAAATGCAAAAATAATGCTTGTATATATACTACAAACACTGTGCCAGAGTATTTTACAGTTGAGTAATGTATTTATTTATTTATTTTTATTAAAAAATACTATTTTGGCTGATATAAACATTTACAGTGTTTCATTGTTACTGAAACTGAATTAACTTATTTATCATTTTACGTCTTTTACTGTCATGGTTTAGACAGTAAAATCTGCTAAAATTTAAAATCTACAGACATTTTTTACAGTGTAAAGTATTACTCTGCAGCTGCATGGATACTTTAACACATTCAACATATCATTTAATGTTTATTTATTTATTTTGTGCCTGTTGCAGTCAAAGAAAGGTAAATGTGCGAGCAGCAGCAGAGAGCTGAGCGTGGTGATGCCCAGCGGTCAGAGCGTCCTGGTGAAGTGTGAGGTGAAGTCCAGAGGACGAGATGTCTTCGACATGATCGTGGCTCACTCCAACCTCATGGAGCATTTCTACTTTGGCCTTGCTTATATTGATGGTAAAGAGGCTTCTAGAACCTGATAATGTAGTAAATTCCCAATAATGTAATAAAAATCTGCACTTGAGTCCATTGTAAATGTAATAAAACCTGATAATGTAATAACTTCCCGATAATGTAATAAAGTGCATTTCCCAATAATGTAATACACTTTTTTTTTACCAATAATGTAATAAAGTATGACATTAATGGGAGATTATTACATTATCAGGTTAGCCTTCATTTCACAAGTCCTGATAATGTAATAATTCCCTAATATTGTAATAATTTAACAGCAGACCATCCATTACTTGAGTTCAAGTGGTGATACTGTGTATCAACTCTAGCTCAGAGCTCTAGCGCCACCAACAGGTCAAAGTTGAATGTTTATTCACTCGTTTTTCACAAAGGATGTATCACTAATACACCAATCCGAACTCAATGCATCCTCAATGGGGTTTGTCGGCCATATTGGATTTTCCGCCATCTTTGATTTGATCAAAAACCTTCCATTAATGTTATACTTTATTGCATTATTGGTAAAAAGTGTATTACATTATTTGGAAATGCACTTTATTACATTATTGGGAAGTTATTACATTATCAGGTTTTATTACATTTTCAATGGACTCAAGTGCAGATTTTTCTTACATTATCTGGAATTTATTACATTATCAGGTTCTACAAGAGTAATGAGCTAGCTGTTAGCAAGTCTTTCTCAAAGACTTTTACAGGATGGTAGGAAAGATTATAAACTATAATTTATGTATTTATATCTGTCAACTTGTTCTTTATCTATTTTATTTTCTCCATTTTCCGTGTAGATAATGAGTTTTTCTTCGTGGACAATGATACCAAGATTTCCAAAGTGGCTCCAGATAGTTGGAAGAAAGTGCCTACCACCACCTTTGTCCTTTTCTTCAGGGTCAAGTTCTTTGTCAACGACATTGCTCTTCTTTTGTAAGTATTTATATCTGTTGTTTTTAACCAAAAACATCTTATCATGAAATATGTCTCCTGAAGTTGACTCATTTAACCCATAACAACTCAGACCCATTTATCCTTGAAGGAAAATTATAGGGGATATACACTGTAAAAAATTCAGTTTCAGTAACAATGAAACACTGTAAATGTATATAACAACCAAAATAGGATTTTTACAGTTTTTAAAAAAACAAACAAACATTGCTCTACTGTAAAATGCTCATGAAAGAAGATGAAAGTGGCAAGAGACAAAAACTCACATTTCTGAGAAAAATAAACATAGACATTCTTTGAGATTAAAACCGATACATTTACGAGTAAAAACAATAATATTTTCTGAGATTTTAAATGCAAATTTAAGTGAAAGCAGCTGATATTCTGAGATAAAGTTTTAATGTGTGAGCCCTCACTGTCATTTTTGCATTTATTTTTTGTAAAAATACTTTTTCTAACTTAAATGTACTAAACACCATATCTCTAACAGAAATATACTGTAATATTTAATGGTAAAATTTTTAATTTATGCAGCATTTATAAAGTATTTTCTTGTCAATTATATGGCAGAACAGCATTTCTTTTGACGGGAAAACTTTTTATTTATATGGTAAAATAGGGAACAAAATGGCGTAAAAATCGTTAAGGGGAAATCAACAGTGCCAATATCATGTCACCGTGGATTCTTATGGGTTAAATTAAATATTTGTGGTGTTGTCTGTCAGACACAAACAGACCCGCCACCAGTACTACCTCCAGCTGAGGAGAGACCTCCTGGAGGACAAGCTGTCCTGCCACGAGGAGACGGCCGTCTACCTGGGAGCTCTGGCCCTGCAGGCCGAGTGTGGAGACTGCATGCCTGAGGTGGTGCACCACAAACATGTCAAATCAAAGGCAACTCTGTGAAAGATGACGTATAATAAGTGTGTAAACATCAGTTCTATGGAAGCCCATATAACAATACACAAATTGACCAAAAAATGATCAAAAAAGACACAAAATAGATGTAAAAATGACCACTAAAATGACACAAACTGACAAAAAAGACACAAATTGACCAAAAAAGACACAAATTGACAAAAAAGACACAAAATGACCAAAAATAGATAGCCACAATGATGAAATTAACTCTTAAAACCAGATAAATTAAGGCCCGAGCAGAGTGACCTGATGATTATTTGGTTCTTACCAAGATAAAAAAAAACTTTAGATTTAGAAGTGTAAGATCATTTATCTTGTCTTAAGGGTTAATTTATTATTTTAAGTGTTCAACATGCTTATTTCTAGATTTAATAATCTTAATGTAATAAATCTTGTCAAGGTAAATTATCTGTCCATGCAGCAAGATCATTTCCCTCAGATTTACTGTTTGATCTGGTTTTTAGACACCCTTTTGCAGTGTTAATGTTAAGTTATTGTGAAATTTGAAAATTAACATGCAGTTTAAATCATGTAACTTTAAAGTTACAATTACTAAAATTAAAATGCAATTTTGTATTTATTTGAAATTGTTTGAAAATTACATTTCATCTTCATTTTAACTTAACAAAGGCTGACATAAATGGAAAATCAGGTTAAGCAAGTTAAATTAATCCATTTAAATTTTTACTCAAATAACACATTCATATGCTGTTGTGGAATTAAGTTTTTATTTATATATAGATTTTTTTTGTGTCATCATTTTAATAATTTTCCCTACGGGCTTTTAAGTCTAAGGCAAATAATTTAAGCAATATTTAATTTAATCCTATCATTGTTAATTTAAGAGTCAAGTGTGTGTTCCATCATAGTTCAGTTTCTAGTGTGTATATGTCTCTAAATGAAAGCTTTTGTTGTGTTCAGGTGTACGGTAGGAACTACTACCGCCCTGACCAGTACGTCTCCAAGAGCGTGATGGAGAAACGTGCCTTGCCGTTTATTCAGGCGGAGCTGCTGCGACTTCACACCAACAACTCTCAGATGCTCACTGACGAATCAGAGCTGGAGTTCCTCAAGGTAGCAGAAACTGAATCTGATGTATTTTATATTTGAATTTCAATTGTTTAACCCTCTGAAATCTTCGGCTATTATGTCTGTTTAAAAAATCTGTTAAAAAATCTTCACCATGCCATGTTCCATGTGCCATTTTCAGCGTTACCTCACCTTTATGTCCTGATAATTAATTTATAACTTTGACTTACTTGATCAAAATGTTGAACCCAAAAGAGACAAAAGGAAAACATAAAATCTGATGTTGAAAATTATGTTTCACACACAGAAATGTACCTGTTGCATATATATGAATATGAATACAGGTTGCAATTATAACACATAACAGGTAAATGAGGATAATATGTAGTTCTATAGTTTTATATTAAATATATTTGACATTATCTCCAGTTTTACTTGGCCGAATATAATCAAAAAGAGCAATCGAGCCTCTTCAGCCAATCAGCACCTCCCTTTTTTTGTAACATTTGTTGCCACCCGGTTGCCATAGCGACTCTTCGACCAATCAGCACAATCAAGTGCAGAAAACGGAGGTGCTGATTGGCCGAAGAGGCGCTCTGTGTATCTTTGTCGCAGAAAATTGAAATTGAATTTTGTGAACTGAATTTGAATTGTGAGAACTGAGTGTTACTAATAAATTAAATTTCAAATTACAATTCAGATTCAGTTTTTCAATGCAATGATTCAAACTGAACAAAACAAATTAAAATTATGTGATAAAAAATTCAGTTTTTTAATGCAATTATTCAAGTTAAGCAATTCAAATTCAAATATAAATAATTCAAATTCAGTTTCTGGTGGCTCATGTTTCAGCCCATACAAACCTGTCAATGAAAATTATTATCGTAGTCATAGATGATCATTTTCTACCTTTAACATTATATTCAGCACATGTCCTACTCTCTGTTTGTCTCTTCAGGTGTGTCAGCAGTTACCTGAATACGGCGTGTTATTCCACCGAGTGACGAGAGAGAAAAAGCCTTCAGAAGGAGAGATCATCCTCGGGGTTTGTGCCAAAGGAGTCATCCTCTACGAGGTTAAAGATGGCTGCCGCTCCACCAGCCAGACCTTCTACTGGAGGGAGACGGCAACAATCTCCTCTAATGTGAGTGGACTGATGGTGGTCAGTTACTATGTGGAGAATAGAATAGAAATAGAATAGAATGCCTTTATTTTCACTATACGCATGTACAATGAGATTTGAGAGCTGACTCCAAAAAGCGGTGCGACAATAAATAAAAGATATTTTTGCGGTTTAATTTTTTGCAGTTGAATTTTTTGAGGTTTAATTTTTTGAGCTTGAATTTTTTTAAGCTGAATTTTTTGAGCTTGAATTTTTTTGAGGGTTGAATGTTTTGCGGTTGAATTTTTTGAGCTTGAATTTTTTGCGGTTGATTGTTTTGAGGTTGAATTTTTTGCGGTTGATTGTTTTGAGGTTGAATTTTTTGTGGTTGAATTTTTTTAGGTTGAATTTTTTGCGGTTTAATTTTTTGACGTTTAATTTTTTTAGGTTGAATTTTTTGCGGTTGAATTTTTTGAGGTTGAACTTTTTGAGGTTGAATTTTTTGCGGCTGATTTTTTTGCGGTTTAATTTTTTGCGGTTTAATTTTTTGACGTTTAATTTTTTTAGGTTGAATTTTTTGCGGTTGAATTTTTTGCAGATGATTTTTTTGCGGTTTCATTTTTTTTAGCTTGAATTTTTTGCGGTTTCATTTTTTGCAGTTACATTTTTTGCAGTTGAATTTTTTGCGGTTTTAATTTTAATTTTAATTTTTAACATTGAAAAACATTTTTTTTTACATTTTTTTTTAACATTGAAAAACATTCAGATACATAGTTTCAATGCAAAAATATTCAGTGCTAGAAATTAACATCTTTTTTATTTCAAACTCAACGTTTCCTTGTGTTTTCTGCAGAGACGTAAGTTTGTGATAGAGAGCCGAGGCAGCAAGAAGAAGCACACCTTCATCACAGAGAGGTCAAAGATCGCCAAATATCTGTGTAACCTCTGTTCAGCCCAACACAAGTTCAACAACGAGATGAACTCTCGCCAGCTCAGCCAAAGCCTGGTCTCAGGTCAGTTACCACACCACAGACGCTTCAGATCTTTAAGACCAATTGTTAGAGAAATGCATTGAGGAAACCTTTAAAATTAAATTATCTGACTCCAACAGTGAATCCTCAACCAATTCTGGTACCACTTTACAATAACCATCATTTATAAATGGTAAACAGATATAGTTTATTAATGTTTAATCATCATTTATAAACCATATATAGGCCATTTAGAATGTTAAATACATCATTAGGGCCTCGGGGCAATCTCCCCAGCACTGGTCCCATACAGCAATATCTGTAGGGACCAGTGCTGCACTACTGTTATACTGTGGATTTCTTCTTCTTCCTCTTCCGGACGCAATTTCGTCCCGCTACTAGTCCTACAACTTGAAGAGTTGCAGGACAAATTATACATCAAAACGTGTGGTTTGATCGGGATCGGTGTGCTATTACTTTTCTCTACGGAACACGAATTTTTCGCGACGTAAGTTGCGAAAAACTGCCCCAAATTTTGCATTGAAGTGAATGGGACGGCCGACAAAAAATGAGGGAAAAAGAACAATAATTGGAGATTTTTAAACGTCTACTTCTCCGGCATAATTTCACCTAGAGACTCCATTTAAACTTTAAACAGTAGACACAAGTCTTGTGTATCGGTGTATTAATCCACGTTTCGATAGGTCATATAGTTTTTTATCAATCCCTGTTCAATGACCATGATCATTTTTGGAGAAATTCTGAGATTATAATGGGTGTGTATTGCACGGAATGTTCGTGTCACAGTGTGTGACATCATCACCAGAGTGTAGAGGGAGAGGTAAAACTGTCAAAAAATAAATTTGAAAACTGCGCTCCAGGCCGCAAATTCCACTCTACAGAAATAATTTATACATAGAAACGTAGGAAAATTAGTCTTCTCCCTCACAATCCTCTGGTAAAGCTGTCAGAGTTATAGTTTGGGCGTAGGACACACAGATGATCCACCAACACCACCAACAGCCTCATTGGCTCCCATATTAAAAACGCAGGAAGATTTCTGAAAAAGGGAGATGTAACAGTTTTTTTAGATCGCTCTAACAAAGCTATTTTTTAATTTATCAATACAGGGACACGTCATGTCACCAGGCAGTAATCTTTTCTGCCCAGTACGTCATGTCCGTGTCCTGACCTGTTAACAAAACTTGTTAAAACAAACCTCCTGCCTTGTTATGATTTACAGAGATATAATTGGAGACACAGATTTTGCAATGTCCACATGAAATCTAAAATCTAAAATATGAAACATAAAATATATATTCTTTGTGATTATAGAATCTTAATCAGTTTAAGCAAATGGAATATATGTATTTAGAGTAATCACAGTTTCTAAACCAATATTAACACACGATAATGACCTTCACACAGATAGTGATCCCCATACACAGAGACAGAATAACAGATTATCTGAACATTTCTCTTGTGAAACCATTTCCACTCTGTATACACTACTGGTCAAAAGTTTTAGAACACACCAACTTTTCCAGAATTTAATTGAAAATTATGCAGTTTAATGTCTCAGTGTAGCATTTACATTGTTGCAACGTTTAAAAATTCTTTATTGAGCATGATAGTGTTTTGAAAGTTAAAAAAAAGATTCAAAATCACATTTTATGTTGGACTAAAGGACTAAAAAAGACACAAAATGACCAAAAAAAGACACAAAATGACCAAAAAAAGACACAAAATGACAAAAAAAGACTAAAAAATGACACAAAATTACCAAAAAAGGACACTAAATGACAAAAAAGACACAAAATTATTTAAAAAAGACACAAAATTATCAAGAAAAGACACACAGTTACCTAAAAAAGTAATTAAAGGGACCTTCCACACACAACACGGTAAAGTGCCATTCATATAAAACTCACAAATGACAAAAAAAGACACCAAAAGACACAAAATGACTAAAAAAAGACACAAAATGACAAAAAAAAGACACCAAAAGACACAAAATGACAAAAAAAAGACACAAAATGACAAAAAAAGACACAAAATGACTTACAAAGACATGAAAAGAATTCAAAAATGGACAAAATAGCCCAAGACTCCATAGAGTTAAGTTGTTAACCCATTTCTTGTTCCCTGAAAAAGGCCTACTTGTATAATTCTGAAATGTACATTATTTTCCAGTTTTGGTTAAGCTTACCTTTTTTTATTTACCTCTGGCAGTTCACCACTTACCTTTGGACCCTTTCAAGCTGTTCATTTGACTTGAACTGCTTGAATTTCAATAAAAAACTGGAAAAATTGAGGTGTTCTAAAACTTTTGACCGGTAGTGTATATTTGCTGTGTTTCCCTCCAGAAGACAACATGGTGCAGTATCCAGCGGCGTGTCGTTCTCAGGGCAGCAGGATGAAGTCGTACTCGTGTTCGGAGACGCCTCAGGACGACAGCGGGCTGACCACGCCGCAGGACGAGACGCTCAACAAGCTGTGTGACGACGTGGCCGCCAGGATCGAGACCCGCATCAAGCAGCAGCGCCTCAACGACCACAGGTACACTGGTAACATGGCTGCAGACCAAGTTATAATAGTTTTGGATTTTTCATTAGTTTTAGTTTTAATTTCGTTGTCAATTTTTGTTTTCAAATTCAGTTAGTTTTAGTTAGTTTTTAGAGTGAGTTTGCTAGTTTTGATTAGTTTTATTTTTTGGAAAATGCTTAGTTTTAGTTTAGGTTTTATTAGTTTTAGTTTAGTTTTTATTAGTTTTAGTTTAGTTTTTATTAGTTGTAGTTTAGTTTTTATTAGTTGTAGTTTAGTTTTTATTAGTTTTAGTTTAGTTTTTATTAGTTTTAATTTTAGTTTTTATTAGTTGTAGTTTAGTTTTTATTAGTTGTAGTTTAGTTTTTATTAGTTGTAGTTTAGTTTTTATTAGTTGTAGTTTAGTTTTTATTAGTTGTAGTTTAGTTTTTATTAGTTGTAGTTTAGTTTTTATTAGTTTTAGTTTAGTTTTTATTAGTTTTAGTTTAGTTTTTATTAGTTGTAGTTTAGTTTTTATTAGTTGTAGTTTAGTTTTTATTAGTTTTAGTTTAGTTTTTATTAGTTTTAATTTTAGTTTTTATTAGTTGTAGTTTAGTTTTTATTAGTTGTAGTTTAGTTTTTATTAGTTGTAGTTTAGTTTTTATTAGTTGTAGTTTAGTTTTTATTAGTTTTAGTTTAGGTTTTATTAGTTTTAGTTTAGTTTTTATTAGTTTTAGTTTAGTTTTTATTAGTTGTAGTTTAGTTTTTATTAGTTGTAGTTTAGTTTTTATTAGTTTTAGTTTAGTTTTTATTAGTTGTAGTTCAGTTTTTATTAGTTGTAGTTCAGTTTTTATTAGTTGTAGTTTAGTTTTTATTAGTTGTAGTTTAGTTTTTATTAGTTTTAGTTTAGTTTTTATTAGTTTTAGTTTAGTTTTTATTAGTTGTAGTTTAGTTTTTATTAGTTGTAGTTTAGTTTTTATTAGTTGTAGTTTAGTTTTTTTTAGTTGTAGTTTAGTTTTTATTAGTTTTAGTTTAGTTTTTATTAGTTGTAGTTTAGTTTTTTTTAGTTGTAGTTTAGTTTTTATTAGTTGTAGTTTAGTTTTTATTAGTTGTAGTTTAGTTTTTATTAGTTGTAGTTGAGTTTTTATTAGTTGTAGTTTAGTTTTCATTAGTTGTAGTTTAGTTTTTATTAGTTGTAGTTTAGTTTTTATTAGTTGTAGTTTAGTTTTTATTAGTTGTAGTTTAGTTTTTATTAGTTGTAGTTTAGTTTTTATTAGTTGTAGTTTAGTTTGTATTAGTTGTAGTTTAGTTTTTATTAGTTGTAGTTCAGTTTTTATTAGTTTTAGTTTAATTTTTATTAGTTGTAGTTTAGTTTTTTTTAGTTGTAGTTTAGTTGTTATTAGTTGTAGTTTAGTTTTTATTAGTTGTAGTTTAGTTTTTATTAGTTGTAGTTGAGTTTTTATTAGTTGTAGTTTAGTTTTCATTAGTTGTAGTTTAGTTTTTATTAGTTGTAGTTTAGTTTTTATTAGTTGTAGTTTTGTTTTTATTAGTTGTAGTTTAGTTTTTATTAGTTGTAGTTTAGTTTTTATTAGTTGTAGTTCAGTTTTTATTAGTTTTAGTTTAATTTTTATTAGTTGTAGTTTAGTTTTTATTAGTTTTAGTTTAGTTTTTATTAGTTTTAGTTTAGTTTTTATTAGTTGTAGTTTAGTTTTTATTAGTTGTAGTTTAGTTTTTATTAGTTTTAGTTTAGTTTTTATTAGTTGTAGTTTAGTTTTTATTAGTTGTAGTTTAGTTTTTATTAGTTTTAGTTTAGTTTTTATTAGTTGTAGTTTAGTTTTTATTAGTTTTAGTTTAGTTTTTATTAGTTGTAGTTTAGTTTTTATTAGTTGTAGTTTAGTTTGTATTAGTTGTAGTTTAGTTTTTATTAGTTGTAGTTCAGTTTTTATTAGTTTTAGTTTAATTTTTATTAGTTGTAGTTTAGTTTTTATTAGTTGTAGTTTAGTTTTTATTAGTTTTAGTTTAGTTTTTATTAGTTGTAGTTTAGTTTTTATTAGTTGTAGTTTAGTTTTTATTAGTTTTAGTTTAGTTTTTATTAGTTGTAGTTTAGTTTTTATTAGTTTTAGTTTAGTTTTTATTAGTTGTAGTTTAGTTTTTATTAGTTTTAGTTTAGTTTTTATTAGTTGTAGTTGTTTTGTAATGGGGTATTTGTTGGGTCCAGATTCAATAAGGTCACAATAAATGTTTCCTTTATTTCCTTTGTCTGATCCATCTCAGCCCCAATAAGTTTATTAAGTCATAAAACCAGATAGATGAAATAGATTTCATATCAACCAAAAAGGTTTACGGAGGAAAAAAGTTGTCAAAGACGAAAACGAAGGACATTTTCACTTTAATTTTAGTTAGTTTTGTAACCACACAACACAGTTTCAGTTAGTTATCGTTTTTTTAAAAAACTCCCGTTTTTATTTTTATTTCAGTTAACGAAAATGTTTTTTCAATTCTAGTTTTCGTTATTTCGTTAGTTTTTTCGTTAACTATAATAACCTTGCTGCAGCCTTCAGGGGGAAAAACTGCTCAACCATGACAGTAGAAGACGTGAAATGATAAATGAGTTAATCCAGTTTCAGTACCAATGAAACCAGCATGGTAACGTTGTGTTTCCTGCAGCACGTGCTCCAGCAGCCAGCCCAGCAGCGCTGGGATGCGTTCCCCAGCCTTCTCTCAGAGGAGTGGATCTGAAGCTCCGTCTGGCTCTCCAGCAGCAAGAGGTACAACTACTATATGTATTATAGTATAGTATATATACTATATTATACTCACTTCTTCTACATGACTAACTACAAATCAAGGTTATAATAGTTTTGGGTTTTTCATTAGTTTTAGTTTTACTTTCGTTGTGATTTTTTGTTTTCAAATTCAGTTAGTTTTAATGAGTTTGAATGAAATTTGTCACTTTTTTCTTTAAATTTAAAAAAAAATTTTGCTGTAAATTTGTCACCTTTTTTCTTTAAATTTGTCACTTTTTTCTTAAAATTTGACAATTTTTTCTTGCAAATTTATCACATTTTTCTTTAAATTTGTCACTTTTTTTCTTTAAATTTGTCACTTTTTTCTTTAAATTTGAAAAAAAAAATTGCTGTAAATTTGTCACTTTTTTCTTGTAAATTTGTCACTTTTTTCTTTAAATTTGTCACTTTTTTCTTGTAAATTTGACAATTTTTTTGCTGTAAATTTGACCCTTTTTTTCTTGTAAATTTGTCACTTTTTTCTTTAAATTTGTCACATTTTTTCTTTAAATGTGTCACTTTTTTCTTTAAATATGCCACTTTTTTTCTTGTAAATTTATCACATTTTTCTTGTAAATTTGTCACTTTTTTTCTTTAAATTTATCACTTTTTTCTCGTTAATTTTTCACTTTTTTCTCGTAAATTTCATTGATGATGACGAAAATGAATATCCCACCCCTGCTTTAGACCATGTTGTGCATCAAAGGGTTAATGAAGAAGTTAGATATTATGTTGACATTTTCCTCTTTACTTTGTGTCTTTCAGAAACTCCTCCTAAACTAGGATCGTCCTCAGAGAGAGAAGTCCTCTGTGTGACTCTAAAGAAAGACCCAAAGCTGGGCCTGGGTGAGACACACACACACACACACACACACACACACACACACACACACTTTATCTGAGTTCAATAGGGAGAAAGTTGATCTTTACTCAGCAAAATTCAAGATGCTAAATGAGACTACAGTGGTTGTTGAGGACATTAAATGTTAAGATGATTAAATCTAGAAATAAGCATGTTGAACCCTTAAAATAATAAATGAACTCTTAAAACCAGATAAAGTAAAGCTGCCAGCAGTGATGAACTGGCCCGAGCAGAGTGACCTGATGATTATTTGGTTCTTACCAAGATTAAAAAAAACTTTTTGTGTCTTTTTTTGGTGATTTTACGTCTTTTGTGTCTTTTTTTTGTGTGTTTTTTTTTTGTCTTTTTATGGGTTTTTTTGGTCATTTTATGCCTTTTGTTTCTTTTTTGGTCATTTTACATCTTTTTTTGGTCATTTTGTTTCTTTTCACATCTTCTTTTGTTCACAAAATGACCAAAAAAGACAAAAAATGTACAAAAGAGATAAAGTAAAGCTGCCAGCAGTGATGAACTGGCCCGAGCAGAGTGACCTGATGATTATTTGGTTCTTACCAAGATAAAAAAAACTTTTTGTGTATTTTTTTTTGTGTGATTTTTATCTTTTTGTGTATTTTTTTTTAGTGATTTTACGTCTTTTGGGTCTTTTTTTGTGTGTTTTTTTGTCTCTTAATGTCTTTTTTGTGATTTTACATCTTTCTGTGTCTTTTTTGTGTCTTTTTTGGTATTTTTGTGTCTTTTTTGTGTCTTTTTTGGTGTTTTTGTGTCTTTTTTGGTTATTTTTTGGTCTTTTTGTGTCTGTTTTTTGTCTTTTTGTGCATATCTGTCCATGCAGCAAGATCATTTCCCTCAGATTTACTGTTTGATCTGGTTTTTAGACTAAACACCTTTTTACAGTGCATTATCACTAATATCGTCACTTTACTTTTATGTTCAAAATGTTTTACTGTAACTCCAGCTTGCATTTCCCTGGACGATCACAGCTAAATACATGAACAAAGCTGGTCAGAATAAATGATTTAGATCATGTAAGTGCTCTAACTGTGGTTATGTAAAGTCATAAATAAGTCATATTGTTCTCTCAAAGGCTTTTCTTGGTTTGTGTTGATGCAGGTGTAGTGATAGTGGGAGAGGACACTGTGGGGACGTATGACTTGGGCATCTTTGTTGCGTCTATTGTTCCTGGTGGACCTGCTGATAAGGACGGACGCATCCGACCAGGTAAAGTACCAAAATCAGGTGTATTTTGCTTAAAAATATCAAAATTATCTGCCAATGGAACAATAAAATTTGTCTTGTCAAGACTTTCCAAAACCAGTAAAAATATCTAATGTCAATGAACCAAAAATACCTTAGAATTAGTGTATCCTAACTGATAACACGTGACTTTTTCTTTGTTCACATTTAAAATTCTTTATTGAGCATGATAGTGTTTTGAAAGTATAAAAAAGAGTCAAAATCACATTTTATGTTGGACTAAAGGACAAAAAATGACATGAAATGACTAAAAAGACACAAAATGACCAAAAAAGTGACTAAAAAAGACACAAAATGACTAAAAAAAGACACAAAATGACTAAAATAAGACTAAAAAAGACACAAAATTACTAAAAAAAGACACAAAATGACTCAAATAAAACTAAAAAAAGACACAAAATTACTAAAAAAAGACACAAAATTACTAAAATGAGACAAAAAAGACACAAAATGACTAAAAAAAGACACAAAATGACTAAAATAAGACTTAAAAAAGACACAAAATAACTAAGAAAAGACACAAAGTGACTTAAATAAGACAAAAACATTCAAAATGACTAAAAAAAGACACAAAATGACTAAAATAAGACTTAAAAAAGACACAAAATAACAAAACAAAGACACAAAGTGACTAAAATAAGACAAAAAAGACACAAAATGACTAAAAAAAGACACAACATGACTTTCTAGTTGTAAGTGTTGGTGAAGCAGCTTTGTAACTGTTGATATTCTAGTTTCCAGCATGTATTTACTCAGTATAGGTGATAAAATCTCAGTAACAAGCTGTAATATCTGATTTAGATCATTAAGGACCAAAACACTTCAAACAAGTCAAACAGTCTAAAATAAAAACTGCTGACTAAGAAGAACTATCTGATCAGACATTAATAATCAGATATCCCTTTAATCTGACATATTTAATCTGATTTAGCTTCAGTTTCTGCAGTGAGGGGGTCAGATTAGAGTTCAGAGGTGGTGGTGAGGTCTTCACCCTCCTCTGTTACTGGACACCGTCTCACTGTGACCTTTGACCTCAGGTGGCCGTCTGATCTCTCTGAACCACGTCAGCCTGGAGGGCGTCACGTTCAGCGAGGCAGCGGAGGTGATGCAGAGCAGCCCCGAGGAGGTGCAGCTCATCATCTCACAGCCCAAAGGTGGTCAGGGTGTGTGTGTGTGTGTGTGTGTGTGTGTGTGTGTGTGTGTGTGTGTGTGTACTTGTACTTCCTACATAGTGAGGACCGGAACACTTTTTTAACCAACAGAGTGAGGACATTTTTGCAAAGTGAGGACATTTCGGCCGGTCCTCACTTCTTTAAAGGCTTTTTTGAGATTTCAGACTTTGTTTTAAGGGTTAAAGGTTACATGATAATGATAATTAACTGAAACTGTATTGTGAGGTTACAAAACTAACTAAAATTATAGTGAAAATGTCCTTCGTTTTCCTCTTTGTCTTATCCATCTTCATTATGTATGAAAAAAGTTGACAAAGGAAATAAAGGCAAAATTTACTGTGACCTCTTTTAATCTCCCACCCAACAAATACCCCATTACAAAAAACTACAACTAATAAAAACTAAACTAAATCTAAAGCATTTAAAAAAAAAAAATACTAAACTAAAACTAGCAAACTCACTCTAAAAACTCATTAAAACTAACTGAATTTGAAAACAAAAATTCACAACAAAATTAAAACTAAAACTGATGAAAAATCCAAAACTTTTATAACCTTGCAAGGGAATTCACTGTTACAATGAGGGTCCTCACAAAGATAGAAGTACAAGAATGTGTGTGCGTGTGTGTGTATGTGTGTGTGTGTCTGTGTGTTCTTGTTCTTCCTACATAGTGAGGACCGGGACGCGCTTTTAACCAACAGAGTGAGGACATTTTTGTGAAGTGAGGACATTTTGGCCGGTCCTCACTTCTTTAATTGTTTGAGAGTTTAGGGGTTAAAGGTTACAGGTTTACAGTCCGGTCCATAAATATTTGGACATTGACACAATTTTCAGCATTTTTGGCTTTAAACTAAATGCTAAAATTAGCCCAACAAACTGTTTGCATGTACATTGTCTTCCTATAGTTACTTTATAAATAAAGTTTGGGAGCTTGTCCAACATGCATTTCTAACAGCATAACCTCTACTTCATACAATAAATATGAAAATAAATGGAATATCTGAACTTTTTTTTGGAAACGGGGAAGTCTGAAAGGCACCTTAAGACCGAGCAGCGTGCGCGTTCACAAAAAACGCCCAACTCTATACGTTGGGTGTGGGATGTATGTTACAATTGAATTGCTTAAAAACGCCCAAACACAGACAGAAAGCAGAGAGAACAAGGGCTTTTATTGGAGGGACACTTTTTTCCAGCAGCCTTTGAGATTGGACAAAGTTCTCCTGAACTAAAGAAAACTAAAAGGAACTTTGACTTGATCTTTGATTCATTTTCTCACTCAAGAGAGGTATTATATCCACTACAGTACTCCACCGGAAGTGTCAGAAGGTGGAATAGTTTCGGAACTTTTTCAAAATGTTATCCTGAAGTATTTTTGCGGTATAACATTGACTTTTTTGTTTTTATTCATAGTGAGCCCCAGCCCCAACAGTGTGCGCTCTCTCGGGTTGAGGAATTACGATTCCCAGACCACGCTGATGGCGGACGGCCGGTCAGGAGACGACAGTTTGGATGAGATTGTTTCAGTCATGATGCCGCCGAAGACCAGCAACAGGCTTCATGTCCCCAGAGAAGTCCCCCCAAGGGTCTACGGCGCACAGGTACAACCATGGAGATGTCACTTCTTTAGTTTTAGTTATTTAAAGCGTCATTAAGTATAAAGACTGTATCCCAAATCGGACACATCTGCAATGCTGCACTTTCCGGTGTTTTCACGGTCATTTAGAATAAGATCACCACCACCAGTGTAGCTATAAGTGATGTATACATATTTAACAATCTACATGTGAAATTTCATTTATGTACATGGAGATTAACATGTCTGATTACAATATGAAAGTAACTCTGATGGGAGAAAGCAGTAAAAACGCTCAGGCGATGATCTTAAAAGTACATCTGTATTTTTACTGTTCTGTATTTTATTGTGAAAGACAGAAGTACGGTCCAGGTATGATGGGAGGGATGGATGGTTGGTTGGTTGGTTGGTTGGTTGGATGGTTGGTTGGATGGTTGGTTGGATGGTTGGTTGAATGGTTGGTTGGTTGGTTGGTTGGTTGGTTGAATGGTTGATTGGTTGGTTGGTTGAATGGTTGGTTGGTTGGTTTGTTGGTTGATTGGTTGGTTGGTTGGTTGAATGGTTGAATGGATGGTTGGTGGTTTGGTTGGTTGGTTGGTTGGTTGGATGGTTGGTTGGTTGGTTGGTTGGATGGTTGGTTGAATGGTTGGTTGAATGGTTGGTTGGTTGGTTGGTTGGTTGGTTGGTTGGTTGGTGGTTTGGTTGGTTGAATGGTTGAATGGTTGGTTGAATGGTTGGTTGGTTGGTTGGTTGGTTGGTTGGTTGGTTGGATGGTTGGATGGATGGTTGGTTGGTTGGTTGGTTGGTTGGTTGGTTGGATGGTTGGTTGGTTGGTTGAATGGCTGGTTGGTTGGTTGGTTGGTTGGTTGGTTGGTTGGTTGGATGGATGGTTGGTTGGATGGTTGGTTGGTTGGTTGGTTGGTTGGTTGGTGGTTTGGTTGGTTGAATGGTTGAATGGTTGGTTGAATGGTTGGTTGGTTGGTTGGTTGGTTGGTTGGTGGTTTGGTTGGTTGGTTGGTTGGATGGTTGGTTGGTTGGTTGGTTGGTTGGTTGGTTGGTTGGATGGTTGGTTGGTTGGTTGGTTGGTTGGTTGGTTGAATGGTTGGATGGTTGGTTGGTTGGTCTT
This sequence comes from Centropristis striata, assembly GCF_030273125.1. NCBI lineage: Eukaryota > Metazoa > Chordata > Actinopteri > Perciformes > Serranidae > Centropristis > Centropristis striata. The sequence goes on from NC_081537.1 coordinate 503,701, forward strand.
TATTTGTACTGTCCTGTATTTTATTGTGAAGGACAGAAGTACGGTCCGGGTGTGTTGATAACGATGGTTGATAACGGTGATATCTATTTGGCTTCGCAGAAACGTCCAATTTCACTTGAAAAAACAGCCTCCATTGTTTTATTGTTTTATTGTTTTACAGCGAGGAGATCCAAGTGTCCGATATTGGATACAGTTAGCTCACGGCTAATTCACCGGCGTTAGCGTCTTTTAGCCGACTCTGGTAAACCCAAGGCTAATGTACACGGTTAAAACAAAATATGAGAAAGATAAGAAGTTAAACTTTAGTTTCACACCATTTAATTAATTGGAAGCATTTGATAGAATCTTAGCCGAACGGTGTCTGATTTGGGATACAGTTACGTTAGTCCCTAACCTTTAAGACCCTGGACAGGTGGAGGCCAGAATTATTAACTGAACTCCCACATTTTTTTTATCAAGTGATGATGATTTTGTTCTTGGTTTCAGGACAACTGCTCCCTGTCTCCTCCTCTAAACTGTGGGAGGCCGGAGGTGATCACTGTGACGCTCAGAAAGATATCAGGAAGTCTCGGCATCAGCATCTCTGTGAGTTTATGTAATATTCTGAAAAAGATGAACCTGCACTCAACTCTCAATTATTACGTCAACAATGAATGAATGCTTTATTTCGGTTACAAAAAACAACAAAAAACAACAACAACAACAAAAACAAACAAAACCAAGACAACAAAATAAAATCATGTTTTTTACAAAACAATCCATCAGACAACAACCGAAAAAGGAACAGGCTGAAGCCCCACTAAAGGCTTATTTTTGCCTCTCCTGTACCATCTACATGCATATACATTATATACATTATATACATTACATTAACTGAGTAATTCACATTGTTACAAAACACATGATACCTTAAACTGAAAATCAAATTCAATCAAATTTCATTGTAACCCTTGATAATTTTAGATTTTAAAGTCTTCTTGAAAACTAACATAGAGTTACACATCTTTATTTCATCATTTAGTCCATTAATCCATATTTTTACACCCAAAACTGACACACATCTGTATTTGAGATTAGTTCTGACTTTCTGAGTTTCAAACATTAGCAACCCCCCTTTACAATGTTTAAAATGGTGCCAGGAAGAAGACTGAAAACTGAAAAAAATATTTCTTGCATCTATAGCCATGTTCAGGTAAAGAGTGGCTGCTGGGAAAGTCTCAGGCCACGCCCTCTCTGATGTCTGCTCACTCAGCGTGTCTCCATGACAACAAAGGCTCCAGAGGGATTTAGAGACTGACAGTTTCGACCGTGATGACATACTCGACGGATTAAAGACGGGAGACGCAACTGTGGCCGCCGTCGCTAACTGTGCACAACGTCAGCAGCTGATCATAAACAAAGCAGCATGGCTAATTATGCACAGCGTCTCCGCTGATCATAAACATCGTGATCATGAATTAACCAGCACCACTAACTGTACACAGAGTGTCTGGTGCTTGTTGTAAACAAACAGAGATCGCTAAGTGAACACCTCCTGCAGCAGCAGCACATACACACTGTACTGCTACAGAGCTAACTGTTAGCCTGTTAGCACATACACACTGTACTGCTACAGAGCTAACTGTTAGCCTGTTAGCACATACACACTGTACTGCTACAGAGCTAACTGTTAGCCTGTTAGCACATACACACTGCACTGCTACAGAGCTAACAGTTAGCCTGTTAGTACATACACACTGTACTGCTACAGAGCTAACTGTTAGCCTGTTAGCACATACACACTGTACTGCTACAGAGCTAACTGTTAGCCTGTTAGCACATACACACTGTACTGCTACAGAGCTAACTGTTAGCCTGTTAGCACATACACACTGTACTGCTACAGAGCTAACTGTTAGCCTATTAGCACTGTGCTACTGTGCACCCCAGCGACGCCGGATTGAACTATGAAAGGACAGAAAATCACTTTGGACTGTATGAAGTCCATCTAATTAAGGTGTTCACCATGTAAGAGTATGATTGAAAACATTAGGGATGAACAGTCAAGTGGGGTAATTAGTACGGCAACTTACCCTCAGACATGGGTCACAAAGTCAGCTCTACCCAATCTAATTAACATCTGACAAGATTAGAGAGAGTCAGAGAGAGACAGAGTGGTTGGTGCGGTCATTCATAGACCGTATAACAGAAGTGGTCACGTAGCTACTGTGATGTCACCCAGTCATTGGATGCCTCGAGACAGACGTGACCATATTTGGGTTAAAGGGTGGAGCTGGGAAGGAGCACTAAGCCAAACAAAAGCTAAACATAAAGTTACTAAATAAAAGCAGCATTACATCCATTCCTCACATTAACTAAATGGACTGTAAATGGACTGCACTTCTTCTTCTATTGCACTTTTCTAGTCTTTGCAACCACTCAAAGTGTTTTATACTACAGACATCATCCATTCACCCATTCACACACTCTAGTTTCAACTCTTCTTCAAGAGATTGAGACTATAAATTCATTAAGAATATGTTTATGTTTTAAGTAGTGTCATTTTCTCATTGATTTCTATTCAATCATTCTTTCTGGATTTCAAACAATGACGTCACTCCTTGTAGGTTATTAGAAAAGATACACGTTTAAGACACTTGCGTAGTTTCTTCTTTCCTACATCATGATGTTATCAGATATGTTCTGGGTGAAAGTTTCATCACTATTCCTTCAGGGTGGAGTCAACACTAACCTTCCAAATGGAGGAATCTACATCAGGAGCCTGGTTCCAGGAGGAGCTGCTGAGAGAGATGGACGTATACATTCAGGTATTATAGCTAAATATCATTTGTATTTGTGGAAAACAATCTTTTCAAACAGGTTTAACCAGTTACCATTCAAGGTCCTTTATTTTTTGGGAATTGGGGGTTGTGTGCAGTGGATGTTTAGGGGGAGATAGCAGGTCACCTTATAAGGTCTATAAGGGTTCATGACATTAATATATACCCCTTTGAAGTCCATTTCCATGTTCAAATATGTCCCATAAGTTGTTGCAGCATTTCTTGGATTGATACATACATTTGTTAGACAAATTTGGTGCTGAATTACGCAATTCTATTCATATCAAGAATGGGAAAAAATGGTCAAAAAACCATCCAGAATATCATGAAAAGTGTGCTATGACTTTTTTAAGGGTTTCAGTAAATGTTTATTCGGCAAAAACACACCAAAAAAAATCCCCCCAATGTTCCCCTATGGAGAGGCTAGAGTGATGACATCATAGCTAGAGTGGAGAGAGAGAGAAAAAATTGTCAAAAAATAAAATTGGAAACTGTGCTCGAGGCCGCAAATACCACTCTACAGAAATAATTTATTCATAGATAATAATGACTGTCAATAATACAGTTTCAATGTCAGCCATTTTGGTCAATAATGTATGGGTTAGAGTCACAGGCCAGAGTCAAGCACACTCAAAATTTATTTTAGAAATTTTCTAGTTTAATTTAACACTTTCTTTTTGAGCATCTTCCCCAGAGCCAGAACAGCTCCCAGACGGACAAAAAAAACTTTAACACCATGTCAATGAAAATCAACTTATTTAGTTTGAAAAATATGGTGTGCATATTTTAACATTTAGCTGATGCTTTGAAGAAAAGTAAAAAAAAAAGTAAAATATCATAAATCTGTGTGTTTATTGGGGCTACATGGTGGTTTACTGGTTAGCACTTAGCATGTTCTCCCCATGTCTCCTCCCACAGTCCAAACACTCTGAATTGCCCATTAATTATGTTATTATGTTATTAATTATGTGTCTGCCCTGTGATAGTCTGGCGTCCAGTCCAGCCCCCCAACAATGTTTATTTATTTGTCTCAATCTTTGTGTTACAGGCGACAGATTGTTGGAGGTGGATGGGATTCGCTTCCAGGGCTTCACCTACCAGCAGGCTGTGGAGTGTCTGAGTAAAACTGGGGAGGTAAAGGACAAGATGTGACTGAACTATCATATCATATCATATATATCATTATATATCAGTGTGAGAAGACTAATAGGGTTGTAACGGTACTGTAGTGACCCGATTGCTACTCAAAAAAGATGCCACTAGTATGATGAGATCCCGTTTGTAGTGTTTTACGCGCACAAATGAAATGTCCAGTTTCCGTTTTTCAATTAACTGAGTTTATTGTAACGTTTCCAAACAAAGGTATACTAAGACAGCAAGTGATAAATAGTTAAATCAACTTTGACAACTTAAAAAACCGAGTTGAGTCAACTACAACAATGACGTACAATCAACTTTTTAAACTTTGATTTCTGAGTTTAAACAAAGACAAACCTCAAGTTGAGTTAAATTGCGTTTGAGGGAGCATTTCACTCACCAGCAACTATTATATAACTTTAATAATTCATTATAAAAATGAGGAACTTTTCAAACATGTCTGTATTATACTCATCAATCAAAAGACATGAGTCTACATACTGTGTACGATGGTTCAGTACAAATACATGAAGCATGACAGGTCTACTATAAAGCTATACGCTGATGATGATCAACATTACCTACAAGATGAGCTCGCACCAAAGTTTGTACACGATTTATGGTCAAAATAAAACATATTTTTTTTTATTTTGAATTAAATCAAATTAAATTCAAAATAAAAAATAATTTAATTAATTTAATTTAATTAAAAAATACTTTGTTGGAGCATTGTGATAGAGAGTGTAAATGTTTTTGCAAGGATGTGATTTTTATTTATTTTATTTAGATTTTTTTTTCTTCTCTTTATTTTATTTTCATTTTTAAACCATTTTCTTTCTTTTTATGTTTTGATGAAAAGACTTGATATGTTTACAAAAATGTAGAGCAACATGTATGTGCTGTTTTGTTTTTCTTCAAATAAAAAGTTTAATAACATAAATAAAATAAATAGATAAAATACTTTGTGATTTTCAGCTGTACTTTGAGTTTAGGGCTAACTAGCAAACAAGATAAGCCGGTAACATGGTAAACATGTTAGGAATTTCACTGTGAACGTGTTAGCATTCTGATTTTACACAAAGAATGGAGAGCGACTGCTAATAGATCCATAAAGATTTGGTGCTAATGATGTTATAGCACAAACATAGACATGAAGTTTTTACTTTTTTGCATCTGATTTCATTAGTGTTCCTCCTCGTTATATTCTTGTCTTTCCCTCTTTCTTCTAGGTGGTAACCCTGGTCGTGGAGAGGCAGCTGATGAACCTACCGAGGGTTTCTCTCAGTGCCGACACCATCAGCAGTGGATCCAATCAGAGCGCGAGTCCAGTTTCCAGCCGGCTCCGGATCAACAGCTGCTCGTCCAACAGCACCGCTCCAAACACGACCTCCGACCTTTCCAAGGACTACAGCTTCGTCACTGACGGTAGGAAACACAGTTTAGGTTCAGACCAACAGACTTTTAACTTAAAGTGCTCAATATACAGATAAATGCCTCAACAAACTCAGGATCTGTTTATGGGAACTGCTCAGAAATACAGGTAGATTTATAAAAAAAATTAGAATATCATGAAAAAGTTCAATATTTGTTGTCAATCATTCCAGAAAGTGAAACTCATACATTATATAGATTCATTACACATAGAGTGAAATATTTCAAACCTGTTTTTCTTGTAATTTTGATGATTCTGGCTTAGAGAGAATGAAAACACTAAACTCAGTGTCAGTATAAAATGAGAATATTGTGAAAAAGTTTGGGATTTTTTTCTCCTAAATTTGTATTTTCCTCATGAATTTTTAGATTTTTTAACATAAATTTTTATTATTTTGTCTTAAATTTAAAAAAATTTTTCCTGGTAAATTTATGATTTTCTTTCTTGGAAATATGAGTTTTTTCTCACATAATTTGTGATTTTTTTACTCATAAATTTGTCATTTTTTGCTCGTAAATTGTAGATCTTTTTATCATAATTTTGTATTTTTTTCTCTTAAATTTGTGATTTTTTTTCTCTTGAATTTGTTAGTTCTTTCTTGTAATTTTGATGATTCTGGCTTCGAGATAATGAAAACACATTATAAAGTAGAATATTGCTGGTGAGTTGAATATGCTGGTCCTGGTTCAGTGGTGGACAAAAAATATTGAACTTTTTCACGATATTCTAATTTGTTTGCGATGTACCTGTATTTTGCAAAGAGCATTTTTTGTTCCATAATGAATAAAATGTGCAGATTGATGTTTGTTCCCTTGGAGAGACAGAACATTATATCACTAACACAATAAGGGAGAAGTTACGTGTCTCTAAGCTGTTTTCTGCTGGTCTGATGCTTCTAGCTGAACCTTCACACACTTCCTCCTCTTCATCCTCCTCTTCATCCTGATCTTCCTCACTGACCCTGACCTTCCTCTTCTTATCCTCTGGCCTCCTTTATCCTCTGGCCTCTCCTTCTATATTTGTCCTTACACATCTCCTCTCTTTCCTCAGACACAAGCAGCCAGATCACTCGTTTTAACATAACACAGAGTTAATTAATTATATCAGGCAACAAACCAAAACAGCTTCTGTCTGTTCATAAAGTCCCTCCTAATTATTCCTGTCTAGTTCTGTATTGTTGCTTATTTTATGAAACTTTATTTCTGTATCTGGGTCAGTGACAAATAAGGATTGGCAAGATGTCAAATGGTGTAACCAAAAAAATGTATAAATATTAAATACTTCATCCACCTACATTGAATTTTAGATATTACTAGACTTATAATATAATTATTATAATATAACATATGATTATTATAATATAACATATATTTACTTCATTTTAAAAAACACCAAATGTTGTTTTTTTGTGGGGTTTTTTACCATTTCTACATTTACACATTTTCGTAAATATTGAGCAGAACTTATTCTAAATATAACCATTTTTTCTATAGTTTTGACAAATTATGTAAAATTTGTTGTTGCAATGTAAACATGGATTGTATTTTTTTCCCTCATTTTAGTTTCACATTTATTTTCCTGTATATAATCAGATTTTTATGGGATTAAAATGACTGGTTACACCAACTGACACTGGGTTAGATCACGTCATTGACCCATCTGTTAATGAACAATATATCTGAATTGATTTTTTATTTATCAAAATGGTGTTATAATTGATTTTACTGTTGCCTTTTATCAAGTCTACAGAGGGATGACAAGGACATGCAAGTAATTACTTCTTTATCTTAACTGTGTTTCATTTATTTCTTTTTTTAAAATCTAGATTTAACAATCTTACATTTTTCTGTCTATCTGATGTGATGAAGGAAACAAAACAAATTAGTTTGATTGAAGAACTTCTTGACATTTTGGGAACACATTTTTGGTTTTTAGTTGAGTTTTACATGAAAAGAACACCACTCTGATCTTCTGGTGAATATTCAGCTACAACCAGTAAACTAAGCTCAGCTCAGACAGGAAACCAGTAAACAGCTGGCTGTGTTCAAAGGTGACTAAATCTCCTTAGCAACAGCTCTACAGCTCACATATTAACAGGTTAGGGCTGTCAGAACTGCTCCGAAATGAATGATGTTCAGATATTCGCTCTAAAAAAGAAAGAAGGTTCAAACCGCTCGGATATATGTGCAATTCAGGTTCATCTCAAAAAATTAGAATATCGTGAAAAAGTTCAATATTTGTTGTCAATCATTTCAGAAAGTGAAACTTATGCATAGAGTGAAATATTTCAAACCTGAGAAAGAAAGAAAGAAAGAAAGAAAGAAAGAAAGACAGAAAGAAAGAAAGAAAGAAAGAAAGAACAAGTGAAAGAAAGAAAGAACGTAAGAGAAAGAAAGAAAGAAAGAACGAAAGAGAAAGAAAAAGAAAAAGAACAAGTGAAAGAAAGAAAGACAGAACGAAAGAAAGAAAGAAAGAACGAAAGAGAAAGAAAGAAAGAACAAGTGAAAGAAAGAAAGAACGTAAGAGAAAGAAAGAAAGAAAGAAAGAACGAAAGAGAAAGAAAGAAAGAAAGAACGAAAGAGAAAGAAAGAAAGAACAAGTGAAAGAAAGAAAGAAAGAACGAAAGAGAAAGGAAGAAAGAACGTAAAAGAAACAAAGAAAGAAAGAAAGAAAGAAAAAATGAAAGAGAAAGAAAGAAAGAAAGAAAGAACGAAAGAGAAAGAAAGAAAGAAAGAACGAAAGAGAAAGAAAGAAAGAACAAGTGAAAGAAAGAAAGAAAGAACGAAAGAGAAAGAAAGAAAGAAAGAAAGAAAGAAAGAAACAACGAACGAACGACGAACAAAAAACGAAAGAAAGAGAAAGAAAGTGAAACTCGTACATTATATAGATTCATTACACACTGCCAATGGTGTTACTGGGCTGGACTGGCCAGCAAACTCCCCATAGGAGTCTATGGGCTGTTGTCAAGAGGAAGGTGAGAGACACCAGGTGAGCTGAAGGCTGCTATAAAAGCAACATGGTGCTGTAGGCTGATCTCCTCCATAAAACGCTGTATTAATGCAGTAAGAGGAGTAAATGACAGATAGAGCTGAGTGTCGTCTGCATAGCAGTGACAGGAAAAGCCATGTGAGCGGATAACCTGTCCCAGAGAGGTGGTGTAGGTAGAGAATAGCAGGGGTCCCAGCACTGAGCCCTGGGGGACCCCTGTTGACAACTGTCCACATCAGGATACACTGAATGAGCGTCAGGTAGGAATCAAACCAGGAAAGAGATTTTTAGAGAGAGTAGAGAGGAGGAGGATGGTCCAGCAGAATGAGAACTGAGGACTTTGTTGCTGCTTTTGCTTCTTTTAAGGCTTCTGTCGTTGACTCTATGGAGTCTTATAGGGCTATTTTGTCCATTTTTGAGTCTTTTCTGTGTCTTTTTTTGGTCATTTTGTGTCTGTTGTGTCTTTTTCAGTTATTTTGTGTCTTCTGTGGGGTTTTTTTGGTCATTTTGTCTTCCCATTTTGTCTTTTTTCGTCATTGTGTGTCTTTTGTTTTAGTAATTTTCTAGTCTTTTTCTGTCTTTTTTGTCTTTTTTGTAATTTTGTCTGTCGTGTCTTTTTTTAGTTATTTTGTCTCTTTTTTGTAATTTTGTCTGTCGTGTCTTTTTTTAGTTATTTTGTGTCTTTTTTGTAATTTTGTCTGTCGTGTCTTTTTTTAGTTATTTTGGTCATCTTTTTTTAGTCTTTTTTGGTCATTGTGTCTTTTTTGAAGTAATCTTGTGCTTTTGTGGTCTTTTTTGTCATTTTGTGTCTTTTTGTGATTTTGTGTCTTTTTGTGTAATTTTGTGTCTTTTTGTGTCTTTTTTGTCATTTTGTTTCATTTTGTGTCTTTTTTAGTCCTTTAGTCCAACATAAAATGTGATTTTGAATCTTTTTTTAACTTTAAAAACACTATCATGCTCAATAAAGATTTTTAAATGTTACAAATGTGACCAAAGGTGTCAAATCTAACATATAAGAGGGTTCCATCCAGTTCTAGCGATCTGACCGTCTAAAGGGGGGCAAGGAACTGATCACACGTCATGTGACTCAGCACCACAAGTGACAAAAAGTCATTGTTTATGTTTCTTTATTTTGTTAATATTTATTATTTTCAAGACAGAACACAAAGGGACAATGGGCATCGAAAATTATTATATATTTTTTTTTTCTCCCTCTGTGGTTATTGGTGGCGTCCCTCCAGCAGATGTTACAACAGTGTCTTCCTTTAAAAACAGACTAAAAACACATCTTTTTTCTCAAGATTTTACTTAGGTAAAGGGTAAATGGCTCTTTTAAAAGCAACAATGATAATACCACTACCTCTTACCCTACTCTACCCTCGTTTTTTATGCTGTCTTACATGTGTTTTTATGTTTTTATGCATGTCACATTATTTTATGGTTTATTTTATATACAGTACAGGCCAAAAGCTTGGACACACCTTCTCATTCAATGCGTTTCCTTTATTTTCATGACTATTTACATTGTAAATTCATCAAAACTATGAATGAACACATGTGGAATTATGTACTCAACAAAAAAGTGTGAAATAACTGAAAACATGTCTAATATTCTAGTAAGCAAAGGGTGGTTACTTTGAGGAATCTAAAATACAAGACATGTTTTCAGTTATTTCACACTTTTTTGTGAAGAAGATAATTCCATATGTGTTCTGTCATAGTTTTGATGCCTTCAGTGAGAATCTACAATGTACAAATAGTGTAAATGAAAATAAAGAAAATGCATTGAATGAGAAGGTGTGTGTCCAAAAATGTTAATGCAATGTTTAGTGTATGTATATTGTATATTTCTGTCATGTACTATGGTTTTTACTTTAAGCACATTAAGTTTACGCCTGCCGTATGAAATGAGCTGTATAAATAAATTTGACTTGACTTGACTGTTCATCCTCTCATTATCCTGTTATTCTCATTCCTCCCCCCCCTCCCCCCCCTCAGGTAACACCCAGGAAGTGACTCTGACGAAGAGCGACCATGGTCTGGGCTTCAGCTTCCTCATGTGTGAGCTGGATCCTCCCGTCTGGGAGTTTGGTAGCCTGATCCGGATCAAGCAGCTGTTCCCGGGTCAGCCGGCCCAGCAGAGCGGCCGGATCCAGGAGGGGGACGTCCTGCTGGCGGTCAACGGACAGTCCCTCAGAGAGCTCTCCTACCCGGTACGTCCCGTTAAATATCTTTATTATAATATATATGGTAACGCTTTGTGTTCAGGAACACATATTCATCATAATTAGTTGTTTATTAGCATGCAGATAAGTAACATATTGTCTCTTAATGAGTCATAATTCAGTAGTTATTAATGCCTTATTCTGCATGGCCTTTGAAGAGTTTTCCCTCAATAACCTCAGAATTATTGATTATTAGTATTAAGGAAGGAAGTTGTTGTATTTGTACATATATTTATACTTTAGTCAGCTTTAGACTTCAGGACTTGTCGTGTGTTGTTGCTGTTATATTTCTCTCTTCTGTCTGTAGAGAGTTCTGAAGCTGTTCAAGACTTCACCACCTGAAGTTAGACTGACTCTCAGTCGGCCTGCACCAGGTACACACACACACACACACACACACACACACACAAAGGGCTGCACAATTATGGCCAAAATAATACACACTGTACTGCTACAGAGCTAACTGTTAGCCTGTTTGCTGCTTCGACTCATTCTTGCTCTTCTTAAGGAGCCTCCGGCCCCCGCGGCTCGTTAAGAAGAGCCTCCGGCCCCCGCGGCTCGTTAAGAAGAGCATCTGGCCCCCTGTGGCTCGTTAAGAAGAGCATCCGGCCCCCTGCGGCTGGTTATGAAGAGCCTCCGGCCCCCGCGGCTCGTTAAGAAGAGCCTCCGGCCCCAGCAGCTCCAGCCTCTGGCCCCCGAGGCTCGTTAAGAAGAGCCTCCGGCCCCCGCGGCTCCTTAAGAAGAGCCTCCGGCCCCGCGGCTCGTTAAGAAGAGCCTCCGGCCCCCGCGGCTCGTTAAGAATTAAAATGCTCGTTTAAAATGGAAATATCACCGACGATCAGGTTAATTTAATCATGGCGGCCAAAATCGTGATCACGATTAAAATTTGATTAATTGTGCAGCCCTACACACACACACACACACACACACACACACACACCATCATCATCATCACAAATGCATATTCACACTTTGACCCAGTTGTCTGGTTTCTTTAGGGGTCCTTCCTTCCATTGATCAGTTTACAGGGACATGAGTGATGTCACAGAGTCACGCAGCATCACGGGACGTTCCCCAGCAGCAACACGTCCTGATCAATCACTAATCAATCAGGAGAAACCTAAAGATATCAGTGTTCTGACTCTGACTCTTCTGAAAGGTTTGTGATGTTCCTCACTAGTCGTGTTTCTATAAAATCCACTTTTGAGTCGAAATGTTGCATAAGTCGCTTGTTTTTGAATTATGCCAATTACTTTTTTAATCATCATTTATAAACCGTATACAGGCCGTTTAGAATGTAAATACATCATTTATTAATGTTTAACTAACTAAATTATTTATAAATGACTAATAGATGGTATATTAATGTAAGTTTATAGTTACTTTACCATTAACAAACAATTAAATTATAATTAATAGTTTTAGTTGCACTCGTTATAACATTTTAACACCATATTAAGACTGTTAATGATTTCAAAATTATTCATATACATTTAAAAGTCAAGTCAAAGTTTATTTATAGACATTTAAAAACAACCTCAGTTGACCAAAGTGCTCTACAGTTATTAAAATACAATAAAAATCACACACAAATATGGTTATAAATAAAAACAATGAAAACAATAAGTATAAAATACTAAAAAAAAACAGTAAAACAATAAAATAGTAATAAAAACTCAATCCAAAAACAGAGTTAGAGATAAAAAAGAAAAGGGTAAAAAAGAAAAAAAAGAAATTGGTTTAAAAAACATTAAAAGATTAAATATGTATATCACTTTGTAAATGGTTAATAACTGGTTTATAAACCATCTATAAACATCAATTTGATGTTTTTTGTAAAGTGTTACCTTTTTAAAAAAATAAAGTTTGTCATTATAATGGCTCACAGGATTTAAAACACATTAACAGAAATATGTTTCTATTGTTGTTTTGTGTTGATACCATAACTTTATGATATAATATATTATTTTATATTTTATATATGTTTCAGCCGACTGAAGACTCGCTGACGGAGGTCGGAGGTCAATGTGGACGGATTTATGGAAGCGATTGTTAAAAAAATGTGAGTAGGAATCATAATTAAACATGTTTAATACATATAATAGATGCCTGCTGTTGTTTTATTTGTATTTTATTGCAGGAGTTTATAAACATTTACATTTGTTTACATATCATGTTAACAATAAGGTAAATGAGTAAATAAAATAATAAGGTTGTAAAAAAAGGAACAGAAAAGGAAAGATATATATATGTATATATATATATATATATATATATATATATGTGCTGCACAAAAATATGTTGCACAAAAAGATAGACACAATAAATAGATAACACAATAAAAAAATAATAAAATAATAAAGAGAATACATAAACATGATAAAATAAATAAAGTACCCTTTCAGGGCGCTGTACTGTAATTAAAAAATAAAATAAAATAAAATAAAATAATTTAATCAGGATTCTCATATTTAGTCCATTTATTTCATAGTTTTAAATGTTCTGATTTCTGATTATATATAATGTTAAAATGTACTTTTGGCTGAAGTAAAGATGCTTTTTAAGCTCTAATCTCAGAACCAGAAGTTTCATCACATATTTCCTTGAATGGAGTCTTTTAATGTAACTGAGTCATTTGTTCCATCTCAGACATCTTCCCAATGCAACATGTCAGGTCTCACAACCTTTACTAGTTCCTGTTCTTCATCCATAGTTTCATAGTCAGCAGCTTCTCTAAAACAACCTTCATCAGCTTCTGTCACCAGTTCATCTCCTCCAGCAGGTGGCAGCAGAGTTTCATCATTCTCCAGCTGCTGAGTCTGACTCCTCATTAACTTTATCAGAGTTAATAGTGATTGTTTTTGTCTTTCATCCACAGGAAACCCAAAAGAGATGTTTTATTAACGCAGAAGAAGAAGAAGAAGAAGAAGAAGAAGAAGAAGAAGAGAAACAGATCTGGAGAATATGTTGCATCTTGAAATGACAAAAGTGTGAATAACATTTTATTCTATTATTAAAAGGAATTGAAGCTTTTCTCTTTGTTTTTCTCACACTTCATTTAATGCAGGGGTCTCAAACTGGCGGCCCGCGGGCCAATTGTGGTCCTCGTGATGATATTTTGTGTATTTTTTTTTTGGTCATTTTGTGTCTTTTTTAAATAATTTTGTGTCTTTTGTGTCTTTTTTTAGTAATTCTGTATCTTTTTTGAGTAATTTAGATTTTTTTTCTGTCATTTTGTGTCTTTTTTGGTCATTCTGTGTCTTTTGAAAAAATAATTTTGTGTCTTTTACATAATTTTGTGTCTTTTTTTTTGTCATTTTGTGTCTTTTTTGGTCATTTTGTGTCTTGTTTTGGTCATTTTGATACTGCCTCCAGCGACCCCAGGTAATTTGAGTTTGAGTCTGGTGTCAGAGATAAAAATAATAATAATAATAGTAACAATAATAATAATAATAATAGTAATAATAATAATAATAATAGTTACGTCCACTCAACCAAACCAAGCCAGCAGACAATAACATGACAATCATAAAATCAAAGAAGTCAAAAGTAAAGTGAACAATTATGCTTTATTTTAAGACCAACAAGAGAAAGACACACTGAGGTTTTGGGAGGAGGGACCAGTGATTGAGACTAAAGAAAGTTGAAACAAATCTAAGAAAAGAAGGCTGATCTAAAATCTAAACTAGCTGTGAAGAAAACAAACAAACAAACAAACAAACAAAAGGCCGAACTAACTTCTCTTCAAAAATACTTTTTAAAACAATACAGTGGTGGCACAACCAATAAACAATAAACTAAAAAAACTAGTGGAGGAACAGAAAGTCAACTATGTGACTGTTAATATACATGTAGAGTCCCAAACCACTAAATACTAACAAGTCAGATTTAGATTTCACAGCACACGAAACACCTCACAGACAGAGACAACCAGGACCAGACGGTCCCCACAACGCTCCTATATCAGCCTGAACACACTCCTCTGATTGGTCAGATCCACAGGTGGAAATCAGCTGAACAGGTGGATCAATCAGCTGATTAACACCTGGAGAGGAGGAGGAGAGACACACACACACATACATACGCATGTGCACACGCACACACGTGCACACACACACACACACACACACACACACGTGCACACATGCACACGCACACACACACACACACACGACACACGAATGCACTCACACAAACGCACGCGCGCACACACACGCACTCTCATACACACACACGCACACACTTTCATACACACACACACACTCTCATACACACACACACACTTTCATACACACACACACACACTCACACACTTTCATACACACACACACACACTCTCATATACACACACACTCATACACACACACACACGCACACAGACTCACACACACACACGCACACACTCTCATACACTCACACACACTTTCATACACACACACACACACACACACTCTCTTACACACACACGTACACCCCCCCCCCCCCAGTAAAGGGTCCTCATAAATCAGGTTCCTGTGTTTCTGCGGTTCATCTGGTTCTCATCAGAACTCGTGTTTCTTTGTAAATGATCCCAAATGTTTCTCATTATGCCACTGGAGTCGGCACGAGGCTGCACTCTCTCTCTGGGTGTGTGTGTGTGTGTGTGTGTGTGTGTGTGTGTGTGTGTGTGTAATCGCCCTGATGGACAGGCTCACCCATACACCGGCCTCTGTGTATTCATGAGCCGGTAGAGATCTGGCCCTGGGGCCCCTGGGACCCCTCCAGCCTCTCTGAGGTCAGTGGCGTGGTGACGACTGACGGGTGGAGATCCTCTGACGTCGACGTCCTCCTGATGATTCACCAACCGAAGGCTGAAGCTGCAGGATGAGTCGTACTAAATATAAATATCATGCAACAATATGAGCAGTGAAGCTTCTGTTATGTGTTATATGTCACTGCAATAAAGGTGTTTAGTCTAAAAACAAGATAAAAATAATAAATCTGAGGGAAATGATCCTGCTGCATGGACAAAATTACAAAAAACACATAAAAACTCACTCAAAACACACATAAACATAAAAAAATTTACAAAACGCACACACAAAAGACACAAAAAAACAGTAAACACAAAAGATTGCATTTAAAATGAGGAGATGTAAAAAAAAACAACGTAAAATTACCAAAAAAGACACAACATTACACAAAAAGCCACCAAAAGATTACCAAAAAGATGTAAAAAGATTTTAAAAAACAGGTGAAATGACAAAAAAATACATAAAATGACCAACAATAAACCTTAAATGTTTCCCAGCAGAACACCCAGGAAGATATTTAAAATAGGAGGTGTAAAATTACATAAAAAAGACACAGAATTAGCAAAAAAGACACAAGAGACCAACAAAAAATGTAAAAATGACCAAAAAAAGATCGCACAAAGTTACTAAAAAACATGTTAAAAATACCAAAAAAAGACATAAAATCACCAAAAATTACAAACCGCTAAACGTCCTCTTTTCTATCTATATAACGTTATTTATAACTTTATTGACTCGTTGCCGTGGATACGCATTGTTCTGCTTCTCTCCTGATGACGGCTCTCCTTGTCAGTGACCTGTCAATCAAAGGTAGCCCCGCCCCAAATCATACGATTCTTTATCTTCTGTTTTCTTCTAAATGGGGCCATTATTAGAACTATTAACATCAGATTGTCTTGAAGAAGATGTTTTACTAGTGATTGAGACCAAAGCTTGAACTACTATTTCATAAAAATATTAATCGTTAGCATCCAAAATGAACCAGAATGATTTTATCTGGCTTTATTTTACATCTTCTCTATGTGAAACAGTGGCAGGTTCCTGTTCACTTCTTGTCTTTTTGCCCTGATGTGACTCTCCTTTTGGAAAAATGACATAATTTTCTGCACATTTGCTGCCCAACAGCTCATCCTGCTGCTCTGATCATCACTGTAAAGGATTCAGGGAGATTAAAGTCTGTTCCTCCCTCATTGTTCAGACCAGAACCAAGATTCTGGCCTTGAACTGTGCAGAACATCTGCACACTGCAAAAAACATCAAGCTCACCAAGTATTTTATTCTCATATCTACCAATAGTATCTTAATCATCTTGTTTTTAAGTATAATTTACCTACTGATCATAGCTTTATGTGCTTATTTTAACAACATGTGTCTTTTTTGTCTTGTATAGTTAAGAAAAGCTTAAAAAAAGTCATTTTGTAACTAAAATAAGTAAATAAACCCTCTTCAAAGGGATTTCAGTCTTGTTTAAAGACTTCTTCTTTTTAGGATTGACGTTGTGAGCTTATTATTATTTTACTGGATCAACATTTGAACACTAAAAAACACACTAAAAACACACACAAAAACACAAAAAATGACAAAAAAACAGAAAAACACCTCAATAAATAAACAAAAACAACCAAAAAATACAAAAAAACATGTTAAAACATAAAAACACACAAAAATCACACAAAAAACATTAAAAGAAACACAAAAACACAAAAGATTGCATGAACAATGCAATGTAAAGGCTTTATGTCTTGTATAGTTTAGAAAAACTTAATTTGTAACAAAATTTTGTAACAGAAAATAAGTAAATAAACTCTCTTCACAGGGATTTCAGTCTTGTGTAAAGACTTGTTTTTAGGATTGACATTGTGAGCTTTTTCATGCTTTTCAATCTCTTCAACTGTTGAATATGGTGAGTTTTTACCTCAAATATTGGCTCCAGTTGAGAGTTTTAGTTGCATGGAGTTTAAATGTTATTTCAAAAGTATTTTCTACCACCAGTATCTACCCACAGATACTGAGATGAGAAAAAAACATGCTAGTTTCAAGTATTTCTGCTTTATTTGAATGTTACTACAGTCGGGCTTTCAAGCCACAGTTGCTCAAAATAAGTATTTTTGGACTTATTTCCAGACATCATTGTTTTTCCAGTTTCTAGATATTTTTACTGATTTAAAGAATTCTTACAAAGAAACATTTACTTACTGCACTGGCAGATAATTTGACTTGTTGCAAGCACGTATTTGCTTAATCTTAGTCCTTTATTTCTCAATTTTTTGTCAGTTATGTTTTGCAGTGCAGGGAGTCTGAACCTCTTCCCTTCTGACCGTTTGATCCTTTGCAGATGGTTTTCTTCAGTAAAAGCTGCTGAGTGAGAGCTGAAGAAGCAGGTTTATGATATGAAAAGAACCAGAACACTGACCGTTCACGCTGTCCTGCCAAGAACACAACCAGCAAACCAAACGGCTCTTAAACACAAAATAAAAGCTCTTTTCATTCCACACACCTGAGAGACTTGATCCAGTAGAAAATTTAAAAAAAAGTGCAAATCGGAAGCTTTAACATTTTCTAAATGCCTCTTACAGTGATGGAAACAGTAACTTAGTGTAACGGAGAGATGTTGTTAAACTGGATTATTTTATTTTGATGTTTATTAGGAAAATGTAGAGAACTTTTATTTTGAAGGCGTAAACTGAGAAGGTTGTATTTTGCATTTGTAATGAGTAACTTCCTGTTTTTATATTTCGTTTTTACAAAGGATTTTGATGCTAATTTGTGGTGAAATTATTTTCTGTGTCATTTGGGTGTAAACAAAAGTAATTAAATATATTTTTTTATTAAATATTTTGTCCTGGTAAAAAGTTAAAGAAATGGATTCTCTCGTTTGACTTTTTTCTCATTTTGATTTTTTTCTCTTGACTTCAAATTTTTTCTCATTATTTTGACCACTTTCTTGTTATTTTGCCTTTTTTGTGATTATGCCTTTTTTTATCATTTAGACTTTTTTGTCGTTATTTTGACTTTTTTTCTCGTTATTTTGACTTTTTTCCTCATTTTGACTTTTTTGTCGTTATTTTGACTTTTTTTCTCGTTATTTTGACTTTTTTCCTCATTTTGACTTTTTTGTCGTTATTTTGACTTTTTTTCTCATTTTGACTTTTTTTTTGTTATTTTGACTTTTTTTCATATTTTGACTTTTTTCTTGTTATTTTGATTTTTTTTCGTTATTTTGACTTTTTTTCGTTATTTTGACTTTTTTTTTCTAATTTTGACTTTTTTCGTTATTTTGACTTTTTTTCTCATTTTGACTTTTTTTCTCGTTATTTCGACTTTTTTTCTCATTATTTCGACTTTTTTTTCGCATTTAGACTTTTTTTCCTCATTTTGACTTTTTTCTCATTATTTTGACTTTTTTTCTCATTTTGACTTTTTTCTCGTTATTTCGACTTTTTTTCTCATTTTGACTTTTTTGTTGTTATTTTGATTTTTTTCTCGTTTAGACTTATTTTTCTCATTTTGACTTTTTTCTCGTTATTTTGACTTTTTTTCTCATTTTGACTTTTTTCTTGTTATTTCGACTTTTTTCTAATTTTGACTTTTTTCTAATTTTGACTTTTTTTCTCGTTATTTTGACTTTTTTTTCTCATTTTTACTTTTTCTCGTTATTTTGACTTTTTTTCTCATTTTTTTTACTTTTTTCTCATTTTGACTTTTTTCTCGTTATTTTGACTTTTTTTCTCATTTTGACTTTTTCTTGTTATATTGACTTTTTTTCTCATTTTGACTTTTTTTCTCATTTTGACTTTTTCCTCGTTGTTTAACTTTTTTTCTCATTTTGACTTTTCTTCTCATTTAAACTTTTTTTTCTCATTTTGACTTTTTTCTCGTTATTTAGACTTTTTTCTCGTTATTTTGACTTTTTTCTCATTTTGACCTTTTTTCTTGTTATTTTGACCACTTTCTTCTTAAAATAAGAAACTAACTCTTAAAACAAGATAGATGATCTAAGTCTAACGGCACACAGGAAGTGTCTTCCTCAGTGCAACTAGGAGACGTGATGTCTTCGCTGTGTTTGACGTCCTGAAGCTTCAGATTTACTGTCTGGATGAATCACTGGCTGAGGGAGAATAATGGCTTCAGTCCAAACCTCAGCACTCATTTACAGACACCAAGTGATGTGGAGAGAAGCCATGACACTCACATCCTGACGACACTTCACTTCTCTGTTCATTCCTCTAGAAGTCACATCTGGAGCCTCCAATGAGGAACTGAAAGAAGCTCAGTTTAGTCCAGAGGTTCTGTCATTTAAAAACACTTCACTGAACTCGTCCTCCATCCGGTTCTGGTTATGAATCATCTCTGATCCTCTCAGATCAGATATTAGCTCATTCAACCAGACTCAGCCAACATGCTAATGCAGAAAATGTTCGTCTCCACATGAAGATGACTGCTCTACCAAACATACCGGCCATGTTTTACAATGCAAAAAAGCAATTGTGGCTTAAAAAGCCTGACTGTAGTAACATTAAAATAAGGCAGAAATACTTGAAACTAGCACGTTTTTTCTCATGTCAGTATCTGTGGGTAGATACTGGTGGTAGAAAATACTTTGAAATAACATTTAAACTTCATGCAACTAAAACTCTCAACTGGAGCCAATATTTGAGGTAAAAACTCACCATATTCAACATGACCAAAAAAAGACACAAAATGACCAAAAAAAGACACAAAATTACTAAAAACAGACACAAAAAGACACAAAATGACCAAAAAAAGACACAAAATTACTAAAAACAGACACAAAAAGCCAAAATGACCAAAAAAAGACACAAAATGACTAAAAACAGACACAAAAACACACAAAATGACCAAAAAAAGACACAAAATGACTAAAAACAGACACAAAAACACACAAAATGACCAAAAAAAGACACAAAATGACTAAAAACAGACACAAAAAGACACAAAATGACCAATAAAAGACACAAAATGACTAAAAACAGACACAAAAAGACACAAAATGACCAATAAAAGACACAAAATGACTAAAAACAGACACAAAAAGCCAAAATGACCAAAAAAAGACACAAAATTACTAAAAACAGACACAAAATGACCAATAAAAGACACAAATAGACCAAAAAAAAGTTGTTGTTTTTTCTCATTCCAGTATCTGTGGGTAGATACTGGTGGTAGAAAATACTTTTGAAATATCATTTAAACTTCATGCAACTAAAACTCTCAACTGGAGCCAATATTTGAGGTAAAAACTCACCATATTCAACAGTTGAATAGATTGAAAAGCATGAAAAAGCTCACAATGTCAATCCTAAAAACAAGTCTTTACACAAGACTGAAATCCCTGTGAAGAGGTTATTCACTCATTTAGTTACATAATTATAATATTTTTGTTTTTGTTTGGTCATTTTGTGTCTTTTTTATAGTCATTTTGTGTCTTTTTTTGGTAATTTTGTGTCTTGTTTTGGTAATTTTGTGTCCTTTTTGCCTTTTTGTGTATTTTTTTTTTGTCATTTATGTCTTTTTTTGGTCATTTTGTGTCTTTTTTAGTGCTTTAATCAAGACTGAAATCCCTGTGAAGAGGTTATTCACTCATTTTAGTGACAAAGAGACACATGTTGTTAAAATAAGCACATAAAGCTATGGTCAGTAGGTCAATTATACTCAGAACAAGATAATTAAGATACTATTGATAGATAGAAGAAGAAAATACTTGGTGAGCTTCATGTTTTTTGCAGTGATGTTGGTGGAAAAGAGTTATCTGAGGCTAAATTATAGTTATATGATAAATGTTTAACAAGGGCAATCAGTGTGTAAAGATTTATTAAATATTTGCAGCAAAAATTACAAGTTTTGAATGTGATAATTTTGTCCCAAGACAAACATTTGTCAGATTCTGACTGTCGAATGTGATGTAATGTGATGTCTAGAGTTAGCTGCTAATGCTAGCTGCTAATGCTAGCTGCTAATGCTAGCTGCTAATGCTAGCTGCAGCATTACGGTGTGTTCAGACCGGACGCGTAGCGGATTTTCGCGTCGCGTTATTCGCGCGAGTTGATCGCGCGAGTAGTTGAATTTACTCGCGTCACTCGCGCGAGTAAATAACTCGCAAATTTTTTAAATATGCCGGCCGGCGAAGGCTGCTAATGCTAATGCTAACTTTGTAGAGAAGTAGCTACAACAGATAGCTGAAATCACATTGTCACAACTCACCAGGCAGACCGGTGACCTCATCACCCTCCTCCAGGCCAGATCTTTATGGTTCCGGTTGCGGTAGGAGGGTGATGATGTGTCAAAAAGCTCGGGAAGCCCACAGACCGCAACAATAAGTTTCTCCTCCATTTTTCCGGAATAGGCGGGTTCCCGGGATGCATGACGTCACTGTCGTCCAGAATCTCAACGCTGATAGGCTGTCCCGACACAGCGTCACGCGAATATTTCGCCAAAGTTGAATTTATTGAACTCACGCGAATTTGCGTTGGGCGTCGCGTCAATCGCGGCATTCGCGTCGCGCGAAACCCGCGATTCGCGCCGAAATTTGTGTCTATTCGCGTGTTTGCATTGACTTTGTATGTAATCTTGTCGCGCGAAGTATTCGCTATGCGTCCGGTCTGAACACACCGTTAGAAGACTGTTCCTGTTCCTGTGTGGCTCCAGATGTAATAAAGGTTGTTCCTGAGAAAGAGAAGGAGACATATTTCAGTCAGCTTCCTCATACGGAGGATTCTGTCAGCACATCTTAAAGTTTCTCCAGTGGAGCTGCGTGTTTATTTCAAAGAGACGCTGAAAGCAGTAAATCTCCTCTAATGAAGTCATCTCTGCATGTTTGGCCCCTTGCGGCCCCGGGGAAACGTATCACGGTGATGTTTTTTTACTATGGGGAAGTAAACACAACGCCAAATTAACCCTTTAATGGTGTTTAAAGTCTCTGTGAGACGTGAAGGATCAGACTCCTGTCGTCACAACGACTAAATCTGTCACCAAGCTTTCCAGCTCATCAACTGAGACACACCAGGATCCATCGGGGCCCCCAGCTCGGGGCCCCCAGCTCGGGGCCCCGCGGCCCTCTCCTCAGCTTGATTAGCTTCTTTAAAGCAGCGGAGATAGATGTATGAGGAGGATTTCCGTTGAAAGAGCTGTTGAACTTCTACCTCGGGCCGTCCTCACGTTATTACTGTGAGTTTAGCCTCATTTATTCATCTAGTCAACATATTTAATCCTTTAGAGTTTGGGGCTATTTTGTTGTTTTTTTTTTACTCTTTTTCATTCTGCCTGTATATATTTCACATAAAAAAATGTTAACCATGACATGTTGGTATCAACACAACCTCACCTATAAGACCTGATCATTATTGTTTTCATTTTGACTTACTGAATCAACATTTTGAAAAAAATTACGCCAAAAACACACACAAAACCATTTTTTTGTTTATAAAAAACACAAAAAGAATTAAAAAAAAAATCCACACAAAAACATGCATAAAAACCCCACAAAAATTACACCAAAAACACATTTTTTTCAACCAAAAACACACAAAAACATTTTTTTTTAACAAAAAACACTTAAAGAAATGAAAAATCCCACATAAAAACCACACAAAAACATGCATAAAATAACCCAAAAAAATACACCAACAACACACATTTTTTTTAACCAAAAACATACAAAAACATTTTTTTTTTTTTTTTTACAAAAAACGCAAAAAGAATTAAAAAAAAAATCCACGTTAAAAAAAACACAAAAAATTACACCAAAAACACACTTTTTTAAAAGCCAAAAAACACACAAAAACATGCATAACAAACCCCCCCCAAAATACAAAAAACCCATAAAAACCGAAAAAAAAAACCCCATAAAAATTACGAAAAAACATGAAACACAAAATATTGCATTAAAATGCTGAATGCACACTGCAAAATTTGAAAAACCTCAGCAAAAACTTCAGTAAATCATAACTTTAGAGTTGAGCTGCCAGCAGGAAACATGCTGCTGAAGGTTTCTACGTCGTGAAGAAGTCGTTCTCCGGAGCTTCCTGGCCTCCAGACGGTTGAATATGATCTCTATGGTTTCAGATGTTTTGTGTAAAATGTTTTGACTCTTTTTCACCGACGTTTCCCCACTTAACTCCTCAACATCCTCTGGCTTTGTGACTCCGTCAGAGAAGCTGGATTCCTCGGCCGGCCGCTCCCGTAAAACGAGCAATTACTGTTGTTTTCATTTTTAAATATCTCCCGTCGTGGTCAGGATATAATTATAATTATAATTAGGATATCCTTTTCCACTCTCTGGTATTAAGTCACATTTGATGATTTCCCCTTTCCCACTTTTCAGACTGCGGACTTTTTTTTTTTTTCTGTTTTCAGCTGTCGCCATGGTGACGGATCTGAAAAACAACAGGGCTTACCTTTAATCGTGGCGCTCCACTTTACACATTAGGACAATCAACTTTAATTGGGGAAATTGCTGAACGAGAGGTGACATCAAAGAGGCTCAACGCATGCAATCACCCAGCATGCATTGCTGCCTCTGGACGGAGTGGCTGCAGTGGAAAATGTGAAAGTCTCACAAACGACTGGCTGCTGTTCTTCATGTGTTATGTTTTCAATTTAATGCTTCAACTCTTTTTCAGCAAAGGTAAAAAAAAAAAAACACCTCGACCAAGTGTACTAACATGATTTTACTTTTTTTTGCAGATATTTTTCAAATTTTGCAGAGTGCATTCAGCAGTTTTATTGCAATCTTTTGTGTTTACTGTTTTTTTTTTGTTATTTCTTTTTTTTGTGTGTGTTTTTTGTAATTATTTTTATGTTTTTGGTGTGTTTTTGTGTGTTTTGAGTCAGTTTTTTGTTTTTTTTGTCATTTATTTTTATTGTGTGTGTTTTTTGTAATTACTTTTATGTTTTTGTGTGTTTTGAGTCAGTTTTTTGTGTGTTTTTTGTCATTTCTTTTTATTGTGTGTGTGTTTTGGAATTATTTTTATGTTTTTGTGTGTTTTTGTGTGTTTTGAGTTAGTTTTTTTGTGTGTTTTTTGTTATTTCTTTTTATTGTGTGTGTTTTTTGTAATTATTTTTATGTTTTTGTGTGTTTTGAGTGAGTTTTTATGTGTTTTTTGTAATTACTTTTATGTTTTTGTGTGTTTTGAGTCAGTTTTTTTGTGTGTTTTTTTGTTATTTCTTTTTATTGTGTGTGTTTTTTGTAATTATTTTTATGTTTTTGTGTTTTGAGTGAGTTTTTATGTGTTTCTTGTAATTGTTTTTATGTTTTTGGTGTGTTTTGAGTCAGTTTTTTTGTGTTTTTTGTAATTATTTTTATGTTTTTGGTGTGTTTTTGTGTGTTTTGAGTCATTTTTTTTGTTTGTTTTTTGTTATTTCTTTTTATTGTGTGTGTTTTTTGTAATTATTTTTATGTTTTTGTGTGTTTTGAGTGAGTTTTTTGTAATTATTTTTATGTTATTGGTGTGTTTTGAGTGAGTTTTTTATGTGCTTTTAGTAATTTGTCCATTCAGCAAGATCATTTCCCTCAGATTTAGAGTTTTTATCTTGTTTTTAGACACACTTTTTTTTTTTTTTTTTTTTTACAGTGTATTCTCTTCATTCTGAACACATACCAGAAGCTTCACTGCACATATGGTTGCACAATATTTATTTATTTGGGGGTCATGGAGCTCTACATGTGACTCAGGAGCAGAGATGTTGATCATAACTGTGTGTTGGAGACGCAGCATGAAACAATCGGCAACCCTGATGGTTTTTGTTGCCAGATTCTCAAATGTCACATTCTTCTATTGCTCACATCGAGGTAAGGACGAGGTCAGAGCAGACTACTGGTTCCAGTATAATGCTGCTCTTTGTAAATGCCAGGCGGCAACCTCCTGGTCTGAGCAGGGAGGCAAACCAGGAAGTGTCTTAAGCTGCATCCTATCATAAACTCCAGCAGGGGGCGCTGAGTTTGGCTGCAGAAGCATTTTTGTCCATTCATTTCAATGCAAAATGAGAAAACTTGTCACTTGATTTATTCCCTCAGAAATGTTTTTCAGGACAACACTATGGTCTCAATCACTAGTAAAACATCTTCTTCAAGACAATCTGGTGTTAATAGTGTAAATAATGGCCCCATTTAGAAGAAAATAGAAGATAAAGAGTCGTATGATTTGGGGCGGGGCTACCTTTGATTGACAGGTCACTAACAAGGCGAGCCGTCACCAGGAGAGAAGCAGAACAGTGCGTATCCACGGCAACGTGTCAATAAAGTTATATATAACGTTATATAGATATAAAAGAGGAGGTTTAGTGGTTTGGTCTGATAACTTTGAGCCTTTCACTGTATTTTGACTTAATGACTAAAGGACCAAAAGAACCACCCAAAAGACCCATACAACCACCAAAGGACCATAATTACCACCTAAAGAACCCATAGAACCAACTACAGGACTCATAGAACCAACTAAAGGACTCATAGAACCACCTCAAAGACTGTAGAACCACCTAAAGGACCACAATAACCACCTAAAAGACTGTAGAACCACCTAAAGGACCCAAAGTACCACCTAAAGGACCTATAGAACCACCTAAAGGACCCATAGACCACCCAAAGGACCACAATAACCACCTAAAAGACCCGTAGAACCACCTAAAGAACTCATAGAACCACCTAAAGGACCATAGAACCACCTAAAGGACCCATAGACCACCCAAAGGACCACAATAACCACCTAAAGGACCATAGAACCACCTAAAGGACCCATATCATTATCATTAAATGTCTTGTTCAGCGTTTGGTTGGACTAACAGACACTCCAGTTTATTCTAACGGAAACAAGATGGAGACTAAGAGTGGAACGCTGAACTGATGCTTCCAACGGGACACAAACCAACCAGACGTCACGTTCACTACAAACATTATTTATAAGCAGTCGTTGGTCGGGTGGTTCTGTAAAGCCGACCCGTCTACCATCAGAGTCTGGATCATCCAGAGTCCTCTCTCTGTCTCAGCTCCTCCAGTCCAGGATCAACAGACCGGTTCAGACCCTCCACCTTGGTGCAGCCATTAACATCAGCCTCCATGAAGACCGCAGACCAGTTTAACAAGCCCCCCGCTCCCAGTCCGGCCCTCCATCAGCCGCCTCTGGTCCCCCAAAGGCCCCGTTCACCATCCCAGACCATCCCAGACCCCAGATCCCCCCAGGTCTTATTAACACTCTCAGGTTGATGTTTTTACTCTAAGAAAATGTTCTTTTAAACACAGCTGCTCCTGAGACAGAACCATGTTGAGAGCTAAAGATCAGAAATATTTTGAAGTTAGCAAGCTTGAAACAAGGAAAGAACTTCGGTTAAGTGGTGACAACATCATACTTTTGTGATTTATGTCCTTAAAATATTCTTAATAGAATAATTTAGTATAAGTATAGCATAACAATATACAATATATATATAACAAAATAAACTAGAAAATTTCCTCTGGGGAAATTGTGAAAGGGCCACGGGGGCTACTGCCGGTGTGTGTACACTATGATGAGATTCTTCAGAGATTTATAACAATTAATACTAGTAATGTTATGATACTATATAATATACAAGGAGCACAGCTACAACAAGCATTCCTTTACAAGTATTTATTTATACAGCAACCTATGACCTTTAACCTCAAAATGTGTGTGTGTGTTTGAAACATGTGTATCTGGAGGAGTGTACGCGCTTACAAGCATGTGTGTGTGCGTGTATCTGTAATCACATCAAAGGATCAAAGGGTTTGTTGTCAACCAATCAGAGTAGAACAATCAACAGAATTAACTGCCACCAACTGTCGAATGTTCCGGCACACTGACAGCAGCCGGAGGTGGACAGACTGGAATTTCTGGCCTCGAACAGAAAGCATTTTTGGCAAAACCATAATACCTATCATTGATCCGACTTCACTTTGAGCGTCCTGAGTTCTTCCTGAACGTCTACATATGTTTTTTTTTAAGAAAAATGAAAAAAATAGCTTTGTTAGAGCGATCTAAAAAAACTGTTACATCTCCCTTTTTCAGAAATCTTCCTGCGTTTTTAATATGGGAGCCAATGAGGCTGTTGGTGGTGTTGGTGGATCATCTGTGCGTCCTACGCCCAAACTATAACTCTGACAGCTTTACCAGAGGATTGTGAGGGAGAAGACTAATTTTCCTACGTTTCTATGTATAAATTATTTCTGTAGAGTGGAATTTGCGGCCTGGAGTGCAGTTTTCAAATTTATTTTTTGACAGTTTTTTCTCTCCCTCTACACTCTGGCGATGATGTCACACACTGTGACACGAACATTCCGTGCAATACACACCCATTATAATCTCAGAATTTCTCCAAAAATGATCATGGTCATTGAACAGGGATTGATAAAAAACTATATGACCTATCGAAACGTGGATTAATACACCGATACACAAGACTTGTGTCTACTGTTTAAAGTTTAAATGGAGTCTCTAGGTGAAATTATGCCGGAGAAGTAGACATTTAAAAATCTCCAATTATTGTTCTTTTTCCCTCATTTTTTTTCTGCCGTCCCATTCATTTCAATGCAAAATTCGTATTCTGTAGAGAAAAGTAATAGCACACCGATCCCGA
This sequence comes from Centropristis striata, assembly GCF_030273125.1. Lineage (NCBI taxonomy): Eukaryota > Metazoa > Chordata > Actinopteri > Perciformes > Serranidae > Centropristis > Centropristis striata. The sequence goes on from NC_081537.1 coordinate 531,701, forward strand.
TCAAACCGCACGTTTTGATATATAATTTGTCCTGCAACTCTTCAAGTTGTAGGACTAGTAGCGGGACGAAATTCCGTCCGGAAGAGGAAGAAGAAGAAATCCACAGTATAACAGTAGTGCTCGCTGCGAACTTCTAAATCTAAAGTTTTTTTTTATCTTGGTAAGAAACATATAATTGTCAGGTCACTCTGCTCGGGCCAGTTCATTTCATTTCCCTCAGATTTAGTGTTTTTATCTTGTTTTAATCACCTTTTCTAACAGTGTTCTTTCTCTCACTGTTCTTTTATTTGACGTTCATATAATGGCCGTGGATTAAAGAATCCTCCTTTCACCTCCTTCTCCTCCTCCTCCTCTATCTTTAATATGTCCTGGTGGATGAACAGACCTCACCAGAACCATAAATCTCAGCTCTGTATCTGTCCATCACATCTCATAAAAGTCCTCCCAGTAAAAAGTGAAGCTGCTCAGCCTGTGAATGTTTCTCTGGGTGGCACGGCTCCCTGTAAATAATTTGTTGCCATGTATTTTACAGATCTGCGTCCACCTTGTTTCAATCAGCGCTTGGAACGGATGATTTGATGCTCAGATTGCTCCAAGGTGGCCTGCAGCTCGGCTCAGGCTGGATGGATGCAGCATGTCATATAGATGGAGGCTGTGTTTGCATAATGCATGTTGACCTGCAGGTCAAATTGTCTCCACCTGTTCCTCTTCGTCTTCTGCTGCTGCTTTTTTCTTTCTCTGTTGGCAAATCTGAGGCCAGAAAAGAATCTTTTCAGCATCCTGTGAATCATTTCTGAAGCTTGACCTCAGAGCCCATAAATACAACATTCAGAGGGAACCTGGAGGAGGTTTGCTGTATAAAAACCTGCTGAAAGAGCCGTGAAACGCTGTGTGTGTGATGTATGTTGGCTGAGATGTGGATCTGTCTGCAGAGTCACTGAGACTCAGAACAACCAAGTTTACCAGCTCATGATGAGGAGACAGTTGAGGAATCTAAAGGAGGAAATGCTGCTCACTTGGTGGAGATAAATGATCTAACACTTCTAAATCTAAAGGTTTTTTTTTTTATCTTGGTATGAAACAAATAACCATCAGGTCACTCTGCTTGGGCCAGTTCATCACTGCTGGCAGCTTTCATTTAATCTCTTTTGTACATATTTTTTGGGTCATTTTGTGACCAAAAAAAGACAAAAAATGACCAAAAAACCCCACAAAATGATCAAAAAAGACACAAAAGACAAAAAAAGACACAAAAAAGACCAAAAAAAGAAATAAAAAAGACACAAAAGACAAAAAAAGACACACAAAAAAGACACAAAAGACAAAAAAAGACACAAAAAAGACCAAAAAAAGAAATAAAAAAGACACAAAAGACACAAAAAAAGACACAAGACCAAAAAAGACACACAAAAAGACACAAAAAGACAAAAAAAGACACAAAAAAGAAATAAAAAAGACACAAAAAGACCAAAAAAGACACAAAAAAGACAAAAAAAGAAATAAAAAGACACAAAAGACCAAAAAAAAAAGACACAAGACCAAAAAAGACACAAAAAAGACACAAGACCAAAAAAGACACAAAAGACACAAAAAAGACAAAAAAAAGAAATAAAAAAGACACAAAAGACAAAAAAGACACACAAAAAAGACACAAAAGACAAAAAAAGACACAAAAAAGACCAAAAAAAGAAATAAAAAAGACACAAAAGACACAAAAAAAGACACAAGACCAAAAAAGACACACAAAAAGACACAAAAAGACAAAAAAAGACACAAAAAAGAAATAAAAAAGACACAAAAAGACCAAAAAAGACACAAAAAAGACAAAAAAAGAAATAAAAAGACACAAAAGACCAAAAAAAAAAAGACACAAGACCAAAAAAGACACAAAAAAGACACAAGACCAAAAAAGACACAAAAGACACAAAAAAGACAAAAAAAAAGAAATAAAAAAGACACACAAAAAGACGTAAAATGACCGAAAAAGAAACAAAAGACATAAAATGACCAAAAAAGACAAAAAACACCCCAAAAAAGACACAAAAGACGTAACCCCCCCCCCCCCAAAAAAAAAAGTTACAAAACTTTTTTTTAAGAAACTAATAATTATATAATTATAATAAGTATATAATTATAATCCTATATAATAATTATAACTGTTCTCTCATGTCAGCTCGTCTTCAACAGCTGATCAGTCAGAGTTAAATGTTCGCTACGTCAGAACTTCTTTACTAAAAGTGTTTCCATCTCCTGTCTAGTGCATTAACTATCTTTCCTTTCCTCATTAAGTCAACAAAGAAAACTTTGCCATGAAAGTGTGTTTATGAATGAATGCTTTATTTCGGTTACAAAAAACAACATAAAAAGACAACAAAATAAAATTACAAAAGAATCCATCAGACAGCAACCGAAAAAGGAACAGGCTGAAGCCCCACTAAAGGCTTATTTTCGCCTCTCCTGTACCATCTACATGCATATACATTACATTATATACATTACATTAACTGAGTAATTCACATTGTTACAAAACACATGATACCTTAAACTGAAAAATCAAATTCAATCAAATTTCATTGTAACCCTTGATCATTTTAGATTTTAAAGTCTTCTTGAAAACTAACATAGTTACACATTTTTGTTTTTGTTTCTTTCATTGCTGATGTAGGTTCCTATGAGTTAACTTTCCTCATATAAATACTGTAAATGATTGTACATGAAAAGTAGCTGAAGGAAAAATGTAACCTCTAAAATTCAACAGTTGTTCAGCCTCTGTCAACCTCTCTTCAACTCACCTTTTTCTTTACGTCGTAATAGATTTTTCACATTAATAAAGCATCTTAATATCTTCCCACCGGCTGCAGCTGGTGCTCTTCAGGAACGTCTCTACAGTGTAAAGTTTACTCTGCATGCTGGAAAATACAAGATGGAAATGATTGACTGTGCATCATAATTTGATGTTTCTCTAGTCAATGCTACGGTCCCAAAGCATCCTGGGACTGAAATGCACTTTCTTATCCCAGAGAGTGAGCAGAGCCAGGAGAGGGCAGTACAGAGCCACAGGACACCAGCTTCAAGAGAGGATCAGTATAAATATTAATATACACTGCTGCTCTTTACTGTCAGGTTCTGATTGGAGGAGAGCAGCAGGAAGCAGCATTGAGCGCACTGCAAAAACCAACTTACATAAAATAAGAAATAACTAGAATTAAGCATTTTGTGTCTTTGTTTCGTCATTTTGTTTCTTTTTTTTGTGTTTTTCTGTCATTTTGTTTCTTTTTTTGGTCATTTTGTGTCTTTTTTGTCATTTTGTTTCTTTTTTTAGTCATTTTGGTTCTTTTTTTAGTCATTTTGTTTCTGTACAGTAATATAAGTACCACACTGCAGAAACCAACTGACGAAAAAAAGAAATAAATAACTAGAATGAAGCAAATACATGCTAGAAACAAGTCAAATGATCTGCCAGTGCATTAAGTAAATGTTCTTTGTAAGAATTCTTAAAATAAGTAAAAAAATATCTGGACACTGGAAAACAATGATGTCTTAGAATAAATCCAAATATTCTTAACATTAACATTAAAATAAGGCAGAAATACTTGAAACGAGCATGTTTTAGTGGATAGAAAATACATGACAAACATGACAAAAAAAAGACACAAAATGACTAAAAACAGACACAAAAACACACAAAATGACCAAAAAGACACAAAAAGACATAAAAATGACCAAAAAAAGTCACAAAATTACCAAAAAAAGTGTTTTTTCTTCTCATTTCAGTATCTGTGGGTAGATACTGGAGGTAGAAAATACTTTTGAAATATCATTTAAACTTCATGCAACTAAAACTCTCAACTGGAGCCAATATTTGAGGTAAAAACTCACCGTATTCAACAGTTGAAGAGATTGAAAAGCATGAAAAAACTCACAATGTCAATCCTAAAAACAAGTCTTTACACAATAAGATGACTAAATAAGCGCATACTAATACGACACTGCAAAAAAAAGTCCTCCTGCAGCATTATACTTGGTGTGAACTGTCCATTTAATATAGAACTTTATTAGACAGACAGTAGTATGTCGTAATGGGCCTCTGGTTCAGTCTCATCAACAGTTACAGCAGCAGACAGAATCCTAATAACAGACAGACAGACAGAGACACATGCAATTTACATCACACGTCAATAAATCCACCTTCAGACATATGGACAGGAACACACACACACACACACACACACACACACACACACACACACACACACACACACACACACTCACACACACATGGCAGTAAGATATATTAGCAATCTGATGGTCTGTCTGCTCCGGTAATAGCCAAGAAAACACAGATAGAACCAGACTGATTCATCTTTAATGATGGACAGAGACACACAGAGAGAGGGAGAGGTGTGTGTATATATATATATATATATATATATATATATATATATAGCACACATTGACTCTTCTACTACACTATATTGCACACTGTAAAACCCAATGTTGCTTGTTTGTTATTATGACTAATTTTTCCTTTTCAATACAACAAATATTTGTGCAAAAAGTAATTTTAACTTAAAGTATTAGGTCAAATAGCAAGATTCATTTGAGTTAACTTCATTGTCTTTGTTGTCTCGACATAAACTTCTTTCGCAGCATGGAAACTCAAATATTTGAGTTGAAACAAAAGTTGGGTTTTACAGTGCATCTGACACATTGATATATTGTTGTTGTCTTTTCTATTTTTACTTAATGAATTGTATGTTCGTCATTGATTTATCTCACACATACATGTTGTTTGTGTGTTGTCCAAATATTTGGAAAAAGTTGTACTTGTGCTTTGGCAATATTGTTTTTTTTAATTTTTTACTTTTGTGCCAATAAAGCCTTATTGAATTGAACTGAGAGAGAGGGATGCATAACGTTTAAGAACAGATAATAGACTGAAGAAAGCTGTTATTGAGCAGTTCCTGCATATATATATATATATATATATATATATATATGAGAGAGAGACAGGGCTGGTTTGTTGCCCTACAGGGGAACTACGTGGCATTTATCGTTGCTACATCACTGGACAAAATTATGTGGAAAAGCTACAAATTCCAGCGTTACTTTTAGTACGAATGCCTCCAATTGTTCAAGAGAAAAGCCTGGTCGTCTCGTTTACAGTTTGACCTCAGATTTACAAGATTTACATCTTTAGATCAAACCTGCCACCTGCTCTCCATCTCACCAGTTTTAAAACTTCCTGTTGGCCTGGTGGCTGTGGTTCTACTGTGGTTCTACTGTGGTTCTACTGTGGTTCTACTGTGGTTCTACGTCTGGACGCCCGCTGAGGTTTAGCTCCACCAATATGATCGTCTGTGGCTTTGGAGCAACTTTGAAGCTTAAAATTCATCCAATATCAACACTAATAACGTCTACAGTAATGAAAGAGTGGAGAGAGGAAGTTACAGTTACACTCAGTGCTGCTTCCTCCAATCAGAACCTCACAGTAAAGAACAGGATTACTTTCAGAAGTACTGTGAAACTACAACACAGAAATAAAATAAATAAAATGTTACATGTTTGTAGTGTATTTTGATTCTCTTTTTTACATAAATAAACACTGTATGATTGACTATTTTACACAACAGAAACACACATTAACAGATGCCGAAATTATCATAGACTAACCATTACAAAAAACTAGCGATTAGCGCAATGCTAACGTAACATGGAAAACGCCATTGACCGGCTAGCACCACACCCGAGTGGGTTGAGGTGAGGGACCACAGCAAAATTAATTGTGGCTGCCAGAGAGGCAGAAGGATGCAGCCAGGCAGAAATTATAATTAGAAAAATGATTTCATTATTATTTAAAGACTTATGGCTATATATGTACTGTTGTTGTTTTGTATTCTTTTCTAATTTTTCAAAAGTTTATTTAAAGTTAATCTGCCTAACCTGCCCTATGGGCGGCAGGCCCTGGCTCTGTTCTCTGGACGCCGTGTGAAGTTCCACAAAAATGTAGTAAAAAGTCAGATTTCCATTACAGGCTCTGTGTGTGTTTCTGTGTGTGTGTGTGTGTGTGTGTGTGTGTGTGTGTGTGAACAGGTGTATTGTTGCTTAAGAGTGTGTATTGTGTGTACTACATTGGCTCCTCCATCTGCCATTACCTCACTGTAATAATAACACCATTATTCTCACTAACTAAGATTCCATCCTCAACTTTTGATGACAGTTGAAGCTCATCCAGCTTTGGTGTGTGTGTGTGTGTGTGTGTGTGTGTGTGTGTGTGTGTGTGTGCCCGAGGACACACAGCTGAGCCGGCTGTAGGGAGCTAACGTTTCACTGCAGAAGAAGAAGTGTCATGTCTTCTCTCCGTGATGGATATTATATTATATTATATTATATTATATATTACCTCCTCCAGGTGTCCGGCTCTCTGTCCGGGAGGGTGTTTGCTTGTGTCTTGTTTTAGTCATTTTGCATATTTTTAAAGTCATTTTGTGCCATTTTGTCTTCTGTGTTTTTTTGTCATTGTGTGTCATTTTTAAGTCATTTTGTGTCTTTTTTTTTTGTCATTTTGTCTGTTTTAGTCAATTTGTGTCTTTGTTGGTCATTTTTGTGTCTGTTTTTAGTAATTTTGTGTCTTTTTTTTTTAGTAATTTTGTGTCTTGGTTGGTCATTTTGTGTCTTTTTTAGTCATTTTGCATCTTTTTTTAGTTAATTTTTAGTAATTTTCTAGTAATTTTGTCTTTTTTTTGGTCATTTTGTGTCTCCTGTGGGGTTTTTTTTTTGTCATTTTGCATCTTTTCATGTTGTTCGGGAGGGTGTTTGCTTCCTGACGTCCCGTACCCTTGCCATACTTTTTTTAACCCTTTGATGCACAACATGGTCTAAAGGACCCGACTAAGTTTTTATATTCTATATCTTTGCAATAAATTAATTTCATCATTCAGTATTGCAGGTTTTCCTCAAATAACTTGTTTTTGATCATCATACATCCTAAGTTTTTGTTTTCATTTCTTACTTTTTGAATAAAAACACTTTTTTTATCACTACTCTTCTAATGCACAAGGTGATTTCTGACCCATGTTGTGCATTAGAAGGTGTTTATATGTTGTCACCAATTTAAAACCTGACAAAGAAGACACAAATATTAACTATCCTAGTTTGTTAAATTGTTGTTTTTTCCAATGTAAATTATTATTTGGTGGCTCTAATAAGTCTCAGATGTTAAAATCAGTGATTTTCCAATGTAATCTGGTGGTTCTAACAACTCTTTTGAAGTTAAACCTTCAAAATAAGACAAACATAGTTACACATATACTCACATTGTTCATTTAGTGAATCACTTTTTGTATCACTACTCTTCTAATGCACAAGGTCATTTTAGACCCATGTGTGTAAACTTGATGTAATAATACAAAAACTAGTTTTCTTCATAAAGTATGAAAGGAAAAATAGATATAATGATCTGTTGTAATAATAAAAAAAAGATATTCAATCACACAGCAGCATTAAATAACAATGCAGGTCATTTTAGACCATGTTGTGCATTAGAAGGTGTTTATATATTGAGCATCAAAGGGTTAATCACAAACCCTCCGACATTCTTTTCCCTGTCAGAAGAGAAAAGACGAGAGACAGATGATCTCTGTTTGCACAAAAACGTTTCTTTGATTTCCGCCAGCGTCTTTCCTCTCCCAAACCACTAAACGGGATACAAAACATGATCTCTTTTGACCGCCAGTCAAGATCCTTATTGGTGCTCCGGTCGGAAGGCCAAAGCTGCGTATTGTCTTTAGATATGGGCTAGATCGTATAGACTGGGCATGTGGTTTTCCTGGCGTGGTGAAAACACAGGAGGGAGAGGAAGACCAGTGTTGGATAGACATTACTGGGGCCATTTATTTTACATTGCTGGAGGATATCAGTGTCGAGGAGGGACACAGCCCATTAACTCAACCTTTGGCTTTTTTAACTTATTTTGCAATGTGCGCACATTTTTGTTCATGCACTTATTTGTTCAGCATTTTAAAATATAAACTTCACAAACCCTGGATTGTATCGCTGTCTGTCTATGTCTCGCTTGCTATAAATTCTGTGAATAAAATGGATGAAAAATAGAATTTTGGATAAAACTTCTGATTAAACGCTGCAAAAAAAGGTGTATCTAAAAATCTCCATGGATAATTTAATCTACAGTCATTTTGTGTCTTTTTGTGTGTGTCTTTTTTAGTCATTTTGTGTCTTTTTTTGGTCATTTTGTGTCCTTTTTAATAATTTTGTGTCTTTTTTTGGTCATTTTGTGTCCTTTTTAATAATTTTGTGTCTTTTTTTTGTCTTTTTAGTCATTTTGTGTCTTCTGTGGTTTTCTTGGTCATTTTGTGTCTTTTTTTGTCATTTTGTGTAATTTTGTGTCTTTTTAGTCATTTTGTGTCTTTTTTTGTCATTTTGTGGTTTTTTTTGGTCATTTTGTGTCTTTTTTTGTCATTTTCTGTATGTTTTTTTAGTAATTTTGTGTCTTTTTTTTGTCATTTTGCATTTTTTTTTACTAATTTTGTGTCGTCATTTTTTTTAGTACATTTGTGTAATTTTGTGTCTCTTTTTGGTCATTTTGTGTCCTTTTTAATAATTTTGTGTCTTTTTTTATGTCTTTTTTAGTCATTTTGTGTCTTCTGTGGTTTTCTTGGTCATTTTATGTCTTTTTTTGTCATTTTGTGTAATTTTGTGTCTTTTTGGTCATTTTGTGTTTTCTTTAGTCATTTTGCATCTTTCTGTGTCTTTTTTTGGTAATTTTAAGTCTTTTTTTCCGTCATTTTGCATCTTTTCATGTTGCTATTGAGCCTTGAGTCCAGTATAGAAGCAACGTTATCCATCAGTAAAAACCTCTCCCCTGGATCATTTCATCTACTTAACATCCGGACTAATACCCGTTTGGTAATGACTTGATAACATTTGCAGGTTTGCTTTAAAGAAGAAAAATCACACTTTAGGATCCTCGACGTGCCAGAATCCATAAAGTTGGAGGCTTTTTAAGGGATCATTTCCTGCAGAGCTTCTGTTTCTTCCTCTCGGCATGGAGCGGAGCTCAACGTCATGCAGCACTGATATGAAAACACCCGTCAGCACAGCCAACAGAGCACCAACAAGCTCTCTTTATGCTTTTATGATGGATTATGGCTCTCGTACGTTAGTGTTCACAGTGGACAAGACTGAATGGCACCAAACCTCTTCTTCTTCTGCAGGAAAACAGACAAAGAAAACACATTAATAATAGTAGAATTATGCATAAACGTCTTATTCAGCCACAAACACGGAGTATTCTGAGTGTTTCGGGTGTGTCTTCCTCTCAATATTTATGGTCAGCATTGTTGTGTCTCTGGATGAACTCCTGTGGTTTTTGATTCATGCTTTCCGTGGCTTGGAGCGAGCTCCACCTCAGGCCATCCAATAATCAAACACACATAAATATGAACACACTTACACACACACACAGAGACAGGGAATACACAATCTGAGGTTATTCACGTCCTGCAGGAAGTGAAAAACTGTGTTCCTGTAAAAGGTTTGAACTTATTGACCGGAAAATACATTTCCGATAAGGACTTTTTTTATTTTCCCGCCTCAGTAAGAGAGTGGTGGTTAGTGGGATTTCCAACAAAGATTCAAGTAGAAGAAGAAGAAACAGGGTAGAGTTCATGGTTTGCACGACACAGAGCTACACTGTAAAAAACAGGAAGCTTAACAAGTATTTTCTTCTTCTATCTATCAATAGTATCTTAATTATCTTGCTTTGAGTATAATTTACCTACTGACCATAGCTTTATGTGCTTATTTAATTATTAGGGCCTCGGGGCAATCTCCCCAGCACTGGTCCCATCCAGCAATATCTGATGGGACCAGTGCTGCTCTACTGTTATACTGTGGATTTCTTCTTCTTCCTCTTCCGGACGCAATTTCGTCCCGCTACTAGTCCTACAACTTGAAGAGTTGCAGGACAAATTATATATCAAAACGTGCAGTTTGATCGGGATCAGTGTGCTATTACTTTTCTCTACAGAATACGAATTTTTCACGATGTAAGTCGCGAAAAACTGCCCAAAATTTTGCATTGAAATGAATGGGACGGCCGACAAAACATGACCGAAAAAGAACAATAATTGTAGATTTTTAAACGTCTACTTCTCCGGCATAATTTCACCTAGAGACTCCATTTAAACTTTAAACAGTAGACACAAGTCTTGTGTATCGGTGTATTAATCCACGTTTCGATAGGTCATATAGTTTTTTATCAATCCCTGTTCAATGACCATGATCATTTTTGGAGAAATTCTGAGATTATAATGGGTGTGTATTGCACGGAATGTTTGTGTCAGAGTGTGTGACATCATCGCCAGAGTGTATGTAGAGCATGGGTCTCAAACTGGCGGCCCGCGGGCCAATTGCGGCCCTCGTCACAATATTTTGTGGCCCCCACCTTGATATGAAAGTTTAATGTGAGTTTTATATGAATGACACTTTACTGTGTTGTGTGTGGAAGGTCCCTTTTATTACTTTTTTGGGGTAATTTTGTCTTTTTTAAATAATTTTGTGTTTTTTTAATAATTTTGTGTCTTTTTTGGTAATTGTGTGTCTTTTTTAAGTAATTTAGTTTTTTTCTGTCATTTTGTGTCTTTTTGGTCACTTTGTGTATTTTTTTGGTCATTTTGTGTCTTTTTAACGTAATTTTTTTAACGTAATGTAGTGTTTTTTCAGTCATTTTGTCTTTTTCTGTAATTTTGTGTCTTTTTTTGGTCATTTTGATACTGCCTCCAGCGGCCCCCAGGTGTGTCACCGGGACGCCCAATATATGTAAACTTATATGTAATGTATATGTATACATATACTTATATGTTAAACACACTAACTGTGGACACATCAACAACAATACATTGGAAATGCAGTTAGAAAACAACATAATGGGATTTTAAGCATGTTTTGTACCAAAAAGTTTCATCAGACAGCCCAGTGTCGACTCAGCAGAGGATGGTTTCGATCCATCGACCTCTGGGTTCTGGGCCCAGCACGCTCCCACTGCGCCACTCTGCTATTAGTTATTAAGGCTTATCAAAGCTGTCTGTGAAAAATCTATTTAATAATTACTTAATTCTAAAAAAAAGAGAATTACTGCATGTTTAAAATTACATGCAAAATCCCAAAGTGGATATGTTAATTTATGGGAGACACCCGAGCGACCGGGAGAAAACCCATAGAGAAATGTGTTAGATGGTAAATTTAAGTTTTACCTAATTTGAATATGTTCTGGGGCAATTTAGAGTGTCCAATAAGTCTAAAATCTATATATTTATGGGAGAAACCTACGGAGCCCGTAGAGGAACATGGTGAAAATAAAATAAAACTTTGGTTTCCTGTGAGCACAAGAAACATTTCTGGGAAACCAAAGATTTCTTTTATTTTCACCATGTCCCTTAACGGGATCCATAGAAACAGCGACCAGGAGAAAACCCATAGAGAAATATGACTGATGGTAAATTTAAGTTTTAACTAAGTTTTTAAAATATATTCGCGAACCTGGTGAAAACCCTACATGAGATCATCACTTACTTACCAACTTTGATCGTTTTTTTTTTTAAATATATACTTATGGGCTATTCAGAGTGTTCAATTAGCCTATAATGTATATATATATATATACGGGAAACCCTGAGCAACCAGGAGAAAACCCAACGTGATATCATCACAGACTATTAACTAGTTTTGATCAAATGTTTTTTTTTTTTGACACACAGGTCACCTGACACACAAGTCACCTGACACCCAGGTCACCTGACACACAGGTCACCTGACACACAGGTCACCTGACACACAAGTCACCTGACACACAGGTCACCTGACACACAGGTCACCTGACACACAAGTCACCTGACACACAGGTCACCTGACACACAAGTCACCTGACACACAGGTCACCTGACACACAGGTCACCTGACACACAAGTCACCTGACACACAGGTCACCTGACACACAAGTCACCTGACACCCAGGTCACCTGACACACAGGTCACCTGACACACAGGTCACCTGACACACAGGTCACCTGACACCCAGGTCACCTGACACACAGGTCACCTGACACACAGGTCACCTGACACCCAGGTCACCTGACACACAGGTCACCTGACACACAAGTCACCTGACACACAGGTCACCTGACACACAGGTCACCTGACTGTGTGTCAGCTGATTTTGTTTTATTCTGGTTTTAACTGTTTTTATTCTGGTTTTAACTGGTTTTATTCTGGTTTTAACTGGTTTTATTTTGGTTTTAACTGGTTTTATTCTTGTTTTAAGAGTTAATTCCTTATTTTAAGTGTTCAACATGCTTATTTCTAGATTTAATAATCTTAATTTAATAAATCTTGTCAAGGTAAATTATCTGTCCATGCAGCAAGATCATTTCCCTCAGATTTACTGTTTGATCTGGTTTTTAGACTAAACACCTTTTTTACAGTGATGTAGGCTGAATGATATTTCAAAAGCATTTTCTATCACCAAAACGTGCTCGTTTCAAGTATTTCTGGCTTATTTTAATGTTACTACAGTCAGGGTTTTCAAGCCACAATTGCTCAAAATAAGTATATTTGGATTTATTTCAAGACACCATTAGTTTTTCTAGTTTTTAGTAGTAGTATTAGTATTCTAGTGTCTAGATATTTAAAGAACTCTTACAAAGAAAAATGTACTTACTGCACTGGCAGATCATTTTGCTTGTTTCGAGCATGTATTTGCTTAATTCTAGTTATTTATTTCATATTTTTTGTCAGTTGGTTTTTGCATTGTACCTCAGAAGCCAAGCATTCTCCACATCCACTCCTTGGTCGGTGCATCTCATCATGCTAAATACTGTTTACATGTTCAGTGTGGAACTGATTTAAATGCATGTTTTCTCAAAGTCCCTGGCTGCAATGATGGCAGCTTTTGTTGAAATGCTATTTCCAAATCAAGTTGATTTATTTCTGCAGGCTGTCATCACAAGCCTGTCTCAAATCAAACCAATCCACAATCAATTACAGAACAGACTGCAGCTATATACAGTAGCATGTCTCCTATACTTGCATGTTTTACTCATAAAAAAGCCGTTTCTGGTCTACAGAAAGCGGTCCAGGCTACCTGGCACCACCACCCGCAAACCCTCCAACGTGTTTAAGGAAAACTGGCATCAAAAGCTGCATACATTTATTTGTCCTACATCTTTCATGAGCACTGGAAACAAAAAAATACAAAGGTCGCTGCCAAAAGCTCTGCTCTTATGCAGTAATTGCAGTGATCCAGTATGATGTTAATCTAGTGCAAATCCCCCTTATTTATTATTTGTTCAGTAAAAATCTGAGAGCAAAAATGGCCTTCCACGTTTTCTTAAAGACAGATGTCCCTTGTTAAAAGTAAAGCCACACAAATCAAAAACATGATTTCCTATTTAATTCTCCTCAAGACAAAGTTTCTATTTGTCCTGATGAATGAAAACTCCATGTGGAAACACATTTTCTAATGAATTCATTGCAAAAAAGGTGTTTAGTCTAAAAACCAGATCAAACAGTAAATCTGAGAAGTGTTAGATAATGTATCTGGTTTTAAGAGTTAATTTATTATTTTAAGTGTTCAACATGCTTATTTCTAGATTTAACAATCTTAATTTAAGAAATCTCTTAGATTTAAATGGTTTATTCTGGTTTTATTTTGTTTTACTGTGGTTTTATTTTGTTTTATTGTGGTTTAAACTGGTTTTATTCTGGTTTTATGTAGTTTATTCTGGTTTATTTTGTTTTTTTCTGGTTTTAACTGGTTTTATTTTGTTTTATTCTGGTTTTAACTGTTTTTATTCTGGTTTTAACTGTTTTTATTCTGTTTTATGTGGTTTATTCTGGTTTTATTTTGTTTTATTCTGGTTTTATTTTGGTTTTATTCTGGTTTTAACTGGTTTGAACTGGTTTTATTCTGTTTTATGTGGTTTATTCTGGTTTTATTTTGGTTTCATGTGGTTTTATTCTGGTTTTAAGTGGTTTGATTCTGTTTTTATGTGGTTTATTCTGGTTTTAACTGTTTTTATTCTGGTTTTAACTGTTTTTATTCTTTTTTTATGTGGTTTATTCTGGTTTTATTTTGTTTTATTCTGGTTTTTTGTGGTTTTATTCTGGTTTTAACTGGTTTTATTCTGTTTTATGTGGTTTATTCTGGTTTTATTTTGTTTTATTCTGGTTTCATTCTGGTTTTATTCTTGTTTTAAGAGTTAATTTCTCATTTTAAGTGTTCAACATGCTAATTTCTAGATTTAATAATCTTTAATTTAATAAATCTTGTCAAGGTAAATTATCTGTCCATGCAGCAAGATCATTTCCCTCAGATTTACTGTTTGATCTGGTTTTTAGATACACCTCTGTCGAAAAAGATTGGTTTTCAAGTGCGATTTGAAGTAAGTAAGTAAGTTCAGTTTCCCACATAAAACATTGACACCAAGGTCCTTAGTGCATAACTTCTCATTATTAATAACACTCTTTTAATGTCAGACTGAAGTGTAAAGCAGGATAATGCCCTGCAGACTCAACTCCTGCTACTGTGTGTTGAACTGTATTTATGTGCTGTTTGTATTTAGAGGACAGGAGCATTAACTGGCCCCGTACAGAGACTCAGCAGGCTTCACATGGGTTTTGTCTTGCTGTTGATTCAAGCTGTGTTGGTGTGAGGCGCCACACCATCATGGGTGGCCCCGCCGGGCCCCGCCGGACCCCGCCGGGCCCCGTCGGGCCCCACCGGGCCCCACCGGGCCCCACCGGGCCCCCTGGCACCGCACACAGAAACACTGCTCTATACAGTTCAACCTCTTTCACACACGCCAACATACAAGGAGAGTGTAAGCACTTATAATCACACACACACACACACACACACACACACACACACACACACACACACACACACACACATACATGTCTTTGTGTAGTTGTGAGGACCACCACTTCCCCTAGCCCAACACACACATTTCAGGGTTTACCATCTCTGTTAGGACCTTCCCTGAAATTCATACTGAAATTCTGAAATTCTGGAAAAAATGTCCTCACAACTACAAATGTCCTCACAATGTTGGTATTCTGCCATGGGTTGGTCCTCACAACTATATAAAGACAAGCACACACGCACACACATATATACACACACACACACATTCTTGTACTTCTTTCTTTGTGAGGACCCTCATTGGAACAGTGAATTCCCTTGCAAGGTTATAATAGTTTTGGATTTTTTCGTTAGTTTCAGTTTTAATTTTGTTGTGAATTTTTCTTTTCAAATCCACTTTTGTTTTTGAAATGCTTTAGTTTTAGTCTAGTTTTTATTAGTTGTAGTTTTCTGTAATGGGGTATTTGTTGGGTGGGAGATTAAAAGAGATCACAGTAAATTTTGCCTTTATTTCCTTTGTCTGATCCATCTTCATTATGTATGAAAAAAGTTGACAAAGAGGAAAACGAAGGACATTTTCACTATAATTTTAGTTAGTTTTGTAACCACACAATACAGTTTCAGTTAATTATCATCATCATGTAACCTTTAACCCTTAAAACTTTGCAAAAATGTCCTCACTCTGTTGGTAACACACACACACACACACACACACACACACACACACACATTCTTGTACTTCTTCCTTTGTGAGGACCCTTACACGAACCCTAACTCAAACTTAATTGTAACCTTTAACCCTTAAAACAAAGACTTAACCTACTAACAGCCCATTGAAGAAGTGAGGACTGGGCAAAATGTCCTCACTTCTCAATATGTCCTCACTCAGTTGGTTTAAAATGTGTAATGGCCCTCACTATGTAGGAAGTACAAGTACACACAGACATATTCTTGTTCTTCTGTCTTTGTGAGGACCCTTACACGAGCCCGAACTTAAACTTAATTGTAACCTTTAACCCTTAAAAACAAAGTCTGAAATCTCAAAAAAGAATAAAACATGTTCCGGTCCTCACTATGTAGGAAGTACAAGTACAAACACACTAGTATTTTCTCCCTTCAAGTACACATACAAACTTGTCTAACATACATCTGCAGTAAATGCACAAAAACAAATGAAAAATGTGCTTTTTGAATGTTTATCTAACCGCAGCATAAATTCAAAGGGACATAAACTTGTGCTACTTTACACACACACACACACACACACACACACACAGACATATTCTTGTTCTTCTGTCTTTGTGAGGACCCTTACACGAGCCCTAACTTAAACTTAATTGTAACCTTTAACCCTTAAAACAGTCTGAAATCTCAAAAAAGAAGCCTTTAAAGAAGTGAGGACCGGCCGAAATGTCCTCATTTTGCAAAAATGTCCTCACACTGTTGGTTAAAAACGTGTTTCTGGTCCTCACTATGTAGGAAGTACAAGTACACACACACTAGTATTTTCTCCCTTCAAGTACACATACAAACTTGTCTAACATACATCTGCAGTAAATGCACAAAAACAAATGAAAAATGTGCTTTTTGAATGTTTATCTAACCGCAGCATAAATTCAAAGGGACGTACACACTTGTGCTACTTCACACACACACACACACACACACACACTAACACTAACACTCACACACCCCCACTGGGCCGTTAAAACAAACTGCTGAAAATATGGCATTTGTCTTCTGATTAAACACTCACATTCCAGCAAACTGTGTTTGTCGTGCCAGGCAACAGCCGTCATATTGATGGTCGGACGTGCGGTTTGTCCGGGTGATTTCTCATGAAGGGAAGCTTTATGGCACAGCCAGCTCCATATAATCAGCTTTAAATGGCCCAAATGCTAACGAGAAGGACGGCACCCTCCCTCCCTTCAGCCCCAGGAGTCAGGAAAGACAGAGACAACAGCTACAGGGGCCCCCGAAGAAGAAAAGAGGAATGTTAGAGGGCTTCAAAGATCCCAAAAAGTCAAATTTATTGACGTATAATTGCGATAAGATGTCAGTAAAATCCACAAACATCTATGTGGAATTTGTTTAGCTGGAATGATGATTGGTCCGTGCATACATGGGATGAGGCCGCCAAGATATTTGAGGTTAATTCATGTTTGCTTTACCACAAAAAAAAAAAAAAAAAAAAAAATCAGAATTTATAGGCTGACAGTGGTGGGTCATTAATTTCAGGAAATGTCCAAACTGCTGTAATAAATTTTGTCCATAAAAGTCGGAACAAGGACCAAAAAAATGTGTAACCCAAAAGATATTGAAGATGAAGATTTGCCTGATTATAATTGTATCTCATCTTATCTTTGCACAATATTATATATATATTTAACTGTTTTTACTTTTTTGCATCACCTTCCATCTCTGCAAACAGATGATTTTCTCAGTTATTTGAAACTACACTTAAATTGTGCTGTGCTACTATCAAGAAGTGAATTACCATGGTTGGGCAAGTTAATCTAAAATGTAATCAATTACTTGTAACACAGTACTACATGTCTTTACTAATTACTAGTGTTGGGAGAACGAAGCTTCGTGAAGCATTCCTTTATTTTTTGACCCCAATAAATGGCGTTCTTGGCTTAAAAAAGGCTTCAGCAATGGTGATTGAGTGTGTTTAACAATATCAATCAAATAACATTCAAGTATCAAGATCGTTAATACCAAATAACCGGAACAGTGACAGACTGGAATTTCTGGCCTCGAACAGAAAGCATTTTTGGCAAAACCATAATACCTATCATTGATCCGACTTCAATTTGAGCGTCCTGAGTTCTTCCCGAACAGCTACATATGTTTTTTGTGAAGAAAAATAAAGATTAAGCTTTGTAAGAGCGATCTGAAAAAATGTTAAATATGCTTTTCTGCAGAAATCTTCCTGTGTTTTTAATATGGGAGCCAATGAGGCTGTTGGTGGTGTTGGTGGATCATCTGTGCGTCCTACGCCCAAACTATAACTCTGACAGCTTTACCAGAGGATTGTGAGTGAGAAGACTAATTTTCCTACGTTTCTATGTATAAATTATTTCTGTAGAGTGGAATTTGCGGCCTGGAGCGCAGTTTTCAAATTATTTTTTGACAGTTTTTTCTCTCCCTCTACACTCTGGCGATGATGTCACACACTGTGACACGAACATTCCGTGCAATACACACCCATTATAATCTCAGAATTTCTCCAAAAATGATCATGGTCATTGAACAGGGATTGATAAAAAACTATATGATCTATCGAAACGTGGATTAATACACCGATACACAAGACTTGTGTCTACTGTTTAAAGTTTAAATGGAGTCTCTAGGTGAAATTATGCCGGAGAAGTAGATGTTTGAAAATCTCAAATTATTGTTTTATTTTCGCTCATTTTTTCCGGCCGTCCCATTCATTTCAATGCAAAATTTTGGGCAGTTTCAATTCGTATTCCGTAGATAAAAGTAATAGCACAAAGATCCCGATCAAACCGCACGTTTTGATATATAATTTGTCCTGCAACTCGAAGAGTGCTGTAGGGGCCAGTGCTCAGTGCGATTGCCCTGTTGCCCTAATAACGTTAGTATCAAGTAACATTAGTATCAAGTAACATTAGTATCAAGTAACGTTAGTAGTAAAGTGTCACTGCAAAAAGGTAAAGCTTAAATTCTTTGACCATGTAAGTACACAAGTCAAATAATCAACAGGGATATTTATAATGATTTCTTTACAAACTTTACCTTTTAATATAAATTTGAAAAGCCGAACAAGAGCCACAGAGAGCAACAGCAGCTCAGTGTCTCACCTCATGTTGCCCAGGCTTTGAAATGTGGAAAAGTCATTTTGATAAAACCAGACAGGAACACTTTCAGTCTATACAGAAGAGAAAGACTCAGGCGTGAGGAGCTGCGGTGGGTAAAAGTCTCCCGTGAATTGGACTTACCACACATAGTTGAGGGTAGCTTCCTGAATTGTTGACTTCATGTTCAGCCGTGCATATCTTATTAAATGAGCTGAGCTACAATGGGACAAATGGGCTGCAGTTAACAAGGCAGAGAGCATCTGGTAAAAGTAAATCTTTACAAGCCCCAGACAGACACACAGACAGAGCTGCACAGTGAAAAAGACGCATTATACGGAGATAGGAAGAGGATGGCTTTACGGGACAGCTGTGTAACCCAACAGAGCAGGAGGAAGTGTTACAGGATGCTACTGAGGCATGTGGACATGGACCGGCCTCCACGCCTTCATGTCGCATTTTGTAGAGGAATAGTAGGTGACTTCTGCTGTAAGTAATACACTGAATTAGAAAAATTCTAAAGAAATTTGGCAGGCTTTGGTAGCTAAGCAACCAGGGCCAGGTGGTGTCGACCAATCAGAGCAGAGCAATCAACTGAAATCAACTGCAGCTGTGGAATTTAACGCCAATGAGATAGACAGGAAAACAGCTAAAAGTATCTCTCGAACAGAAAGTATTTTAGTCCATTCGATAGTTCCTATGATTGATCCAACTTCACTTTGAGCATCCTCAGTTCTTCCTGAACGTCTACATATGTGTTTTGTGAAGAAAAATGAAGAAATTGTTTTTTTAAAGCGACCAGAAGAAACTGGTACTAGTGGTCGACCGATACGGATTTTTTAAGGCCGGTGCCAATTATTTTGACATTAGTCTTAACCGATCCCCGATATGTGCTGCCGATTTTTTGGGCCAATTCTTGAAGGATAACAAATGTTACACAAGTCTTAATTTAAACAAAAAAAGATGTGTATGTTGTTCTAGGCCTTGAGGTGGTGGCGACTCAGATGAGTCCACATATTTGATGTTTTTCTTTTTTCTGGTATCAGCAGCAGCTTATACATACATACGATACAAGTAAAAAACACCAATATTGGCCCTGTAACTGGTAGCTCTGCTTTCCTCCAGAAATGTTCCCTCCTTTTTCCCATGGAGGTCTATGAGGCTGTGGGTGGTGTTGGTGGATCACCTGTGGTCCTACGCCCAAACTATAACTCTGACAGCTTTACCACACCAATGTGAGGGAGAAGACACATTTTACTACGTTTCTATGTATAAATTATTTCTGTAGAGTGGTATCTGCAGCTTCGAGCGCAGTTTCCAAATTTCATTTTTGACAAAATTTTCTCTCCCTTTGCACTCTAGCGATGATGTCATCCACTCTAGCCTCTCCATAGGGTAACATTGGGTGAATTTTTGGTGTTTTTTTCCCCAATAATTTCCATTTCCAAAAAACCATTTGCCGAAACCCTTAGAAAAGTCACAGCATGATGCTGTCATGGCCAAGCCGGTCGATTTGGTACCTTTTTAGTGTATGTGAGACCAAAACTCTGGGAGGGGTAGCCAAAAAAGTGTGTAATAAAGACCCAAGAAATAAACACGGTGAACGAAAAATACGAAAAATACTTTCGGTAGATTCGCTTTTATTTTGAAAGGCTTCAAATCAACTTCTGGACCTCACAGTGCAGGTCTGCAGCCAGACCCCTCTCAAGTTTTCTAATTCATAAAAAATAAAAAAAGCATAAACTGGACCATTTTGACCACCTTTTTCAAAGCCAAAATAAAGCCCAGTTTGGCCTAAAACACATCCAACAAAGCCTCTTTGCTTCCAGAGGCTCCATACTTTGGAATTATCATATTCATGTAGTTAAATTGTCTTCATTCCTCAATAATTTTAAGTTCAGACGGAAAGTTTACCTGTTAAATCAAGACTCCTAATAGTTTCTCTTCCAGTCATTGGATCATTATCTCTGATACATGCTCATACACTCAAAAACAATTATTTTACCTTCATACACACCCACGTTTTTATGTCTGACTTTTGTATGTGTGTGCTATAAAATGGCATTTGTATTGCTTTCGTTTTTGTTGTTATTTGTTGTTGCTTTCTCTCGTTGTTGTTGTTGAATGTTTGTATATTTCTTGGGGAGGTGTTTTTTATAAGCCCATAAAGGGTTTTTTAACCTCTCCTGCACTTACTATTCTTGTTTCATTTCTGTTTTTTGTAATTTTCTTTTCTTATGGGGCAAATAAATACATACAAAATAAAAAAATAAAAATCCCTTTCTGAATCAAACTGTTTCATAGTTGAGCTATTTGTCATCATTGCTCAATACAAGTAAATGATGTGGAGCGAGCTTTTCTCCCTGTGTGTGCAGCTTGTAAAAATATCACAGCTGCTTTGCGACTGTAGAGTTAAACGGCTGTAAAAGCTGTGTGAGTCTGTCTTAGTGTGTGTGTGTGTGTGTGTGTGTGTGTGTGTGTGTGTGTGTGTGTGTTGAAGCCAGCAGGCCTGCCTGCACGAGCACTTAACCTCAAAATACCACACATTTACAGGATACCTATTTACATTGCAGACATAATTGAAACCATAAAAAATGTTTGTCATCCTGAAGGAGGGAGTGCCACTAATTGGAAGAATTCTAATTACTGTAATTATGCATGAGCTTTTGATGTACTGAGAGAATTTGTATAAAACCATATTTCACATTTCTGTATATTTAGTTTTCAAACCAACAATCTGACTTGTTGTTACTTTGATTTATCTCCAGAGGACCGTCGCCCTTTTTGTGTGTTTTTAATCTGTTGATCACTTAACATTAGTGGTGACCAAAATATAACATATTATATACATTTAACATGTATTTTTTTTAACCTTTTCATTCATTTACATGCAAAAATGTGAAAATCAAGTTGTTTAGATGCTACATAGTGCTATTGTAGACTGTAGGCAGACTTTCAAATCAAACCAGTCTGCAATTTAGTAGTAGTTTAGTAGTAGCCTAGGTAACTAAAATATAAATAATATCTAATAATAATAAATACCCAGCGTCTGCTCAGCTTGAGCCAAATAAAAGTATTGAGAAATTCTCTTTATTTAACATGTAACTCAGAGCGTTTACATGCACAGTTTAATCGAGCTATGCTTAAAAATCGAAATTGGCGTCTAATAGGACTTCTGTCCTTGTTCCAGTTTACATGCAACTGAGAAAATCTAATAACTGACCGGAACGTGTCCTCCTCCTCACCACTGGGTGGAGATATGCACTTTGTGCCGTCGCTACTGACCGGCTAATGTGACCGTCTAATGCGACCGGCTAATGTGCAAGTGGCTAATGTGCGACTGGCTAATGTGCAAGTGGCTAATGTGCAACTGGCTAATGCGACCGGCAAATGTGACCATCTAATGTGCAAGTGGCTAATGTGCAAGTGGCTAATGTGCAAGTGGCTAATGTACAACTGGCTAATGCGACCGGCTAATGTGCGACCGGCTAATGTACAACTGGCTAATGCGACCGGCTAATGTGCGACCGGCTAATGTGCAACCGGCTAATGAGACCTGCTAATGTGACCGACTAATGTGACCGACTAATGTGCGACCAGCTAATGTGACCGACTAATGTGACCGACTAATGTGCGACCAGCTAATGTGACCTGCTAATGTGACCGGCTAATGTGCGACCAGCTAATGTGACCTGCTAATGTGCGACCAGCTAATGTGACCTGCTAATGTGACCGGCTAATGTGCGACCAGCTAATGTGACCGACTAATGTGCGACCAGCTAATGTGACCTGCTAATGCGACCGGCTAATGTGCGACCGACTAATGCGACCGGCTAATGTGTGACCAGCTAATGTGACTGGCTAATATGCGGCTAATGATTAGATTAGATTAAGATTAAGATGAATTACTTTATTAATCCCACAATGGGGAAATTCAACCTCTGCATTTAACCCACCCTTTTTTTTTTTTTTTACACACAAGTGAACACACCATGCAAGGAGCAGTGGGCAGCACATTACTGCGACTGGCTAATGTGACCGGCTAATGTGTGACCAACTAATGTGACCGGCTAATGTGACAGGCTAATGTGACCGGCTAATGTGCGACCAACTAATGCGACCGGCTAATGTGACAGGCTAATGTGCGACCGGCTAATGTGACAGGCTAATGTGCGACCAACTAATGCGACCGGCTAATGTGACAGGCTAATGTGCAACCAACTAATGCGACCTGCTAATGTGACAGGCTAATGTGACCGGCTAATGTGCGACCAACTAATGCGACCTGCTAATGTGACCGGCTAATGTGCGACCAACTAATGCGACCGGCTAATGTGACCGGCTAATGTGCGACCGGCTAATGTGACAGGCTAATGTGCGACCAACTAATGCGACCTGCTAATGTGACCGGCTAATGTGCGACCAACTAATGCGACCGGCTAATGTGACCGGCTAATGTGCGACCGGCTAATGTGACAGGCTAATGTGCGACCAACTAATGCGACCTGCTAATGTGACTGGCTAATGTGCGACCAACTAATGCGACCGGCTAATGTGACAGGCTAATGTGCGACCGGCTAATGTGACCGGCTAATGTGACAGGCTAATGTGCGACCGGCTAATGTGACAGGCTAATGTGCGACCAACTAATGCGACCTGCTAATGTGACCGGCTAATGTGCGACCAACTAATGCGACCGGCTAATGTGACCGGCTAATGTGCGACCGGCTAATGTGACAGGCTAATGTGCGACCAACTAATGCGACCTGCTAATGTGACCGGCTAATGTGCGACCAACTAATGCGACCGGCTAATGTGACAGGCTAATGTGCGACCGGCTAATGTGACAGGCTAATGTGCGACCAACTAATGCGACCTGCTAATGTGACCGGCTAATGTGCGACCAACTAATGCGGCCGGCTAATGTGACAGGCTAATGTGCGACCAGCTAATGTGACCGGCTAATGTGACCGGCTAATGTGCGACCAGCTAATGTGACCGGCTAAAGTGCGACCAGCTAATGTGACCGGCTAATGTGACCGGCTAATGTGTGACCAGCTAATGTGACCAGCTAATGTGCGACCGGCTAATGTGACAGGCTAATGTGCGACCAACTAATGCGACCTGCTAATGTGACCGGCTAATGTGCGACCAACTAATGCGGCCGGCTAATGTGACAGGCTAATGTGCGACCAGCTAATGTGACCGGCTAATGTGACCGGCTAATGTGCGACCAGCTAATGTGACCGGCTAATGTGACCGGCTAATGTGTGACCAGCTAATGTGACCAGCTAATGTGTGACCAGCTAATGTGACCGGCTAATGTGTGACCAGCTAATGTGACAGGCTAATGTGAGACCAGCTAATGTGACCGGCTAATGTGACAGGCTAATGTGCGACCGGCTAATGTGACAGGCTAATGTGCGACCAACTAATGCGACCGGCTAATGTGACAGGCTAATGTGCAACCAACTAATGCGACCTGCTAATGTGACAGGCTAATGTGACCGGCTAATGTGCGACCAACTAATGCGACCTGCTAATGTGACCGGCTAATGTGCGACCAACTAATGCGACCGGCTAATGTGACCGGCTAATGTGCGACCGGCTAATGTGACAGGCTAATGTGCGACCAACTAATGCGACCTGCTAATGTGACCGGCTAATGTGCGACCAACTAATGCGACCTGCTAATGTGACTGGCTAATGTGCGACCAACTAATGCGACCGGCTAATGTGACAGGCTAATGTGCGACCGGCTAATGTGACCGGCTAATGTGACCGGCTAATGTGCGACCGGCTAATGTGACAGGCTAATGTGCGACCAACTAATGCGACCTGCTAATGTGACTGGCTAATGTGCGACCAACTAATGCGACCGGCTAATGTGACAGGCTAATGTGCGACCGGCTAATGTGACCGGCTAATGTGACAGGCTAATGTGCGACCGGCTAATGTGACAGGCTAATGTGCGACCAACTAATGCGACCGGCTAATGTGACAGGCTAATGTGCGACCGGCTAATGTGACAGGCTAATGTGCGACCAACTAATGCGACCTGCTAATGTGACCGGCTAATGTGCGACCAACTAATGCGACCGGCTAATGTGACCGGCTAATGTGCGACCGGCTAATGTGACAGGCTAATGTGCGACCAACTAATGCGACCTGCTAATGTGACCGGCTAATGTGCGACCAACTAATGCGACCGGCTAATGTGACAGGCTAATGTGCGACCGGCTAATGTGACAGGCTAATGTGCGACCAACTAATGCGACCTGCTAATGTGACCGGCTAATGTGCGACCAACTAATGCGGCCGGCTAATGTGACAGGCTAATGTGCGACCAGCTAATGTGACCGGCTAATGTGACCAGCTAATGTGCGACCAGCTAATGTGACCGGCTAATGTGCGACCAGCTAATGTGACCGGCTAATGTGACCGGCTAATGTGTGACCAGCTAATGTGACCAGCTAATGTGTGACCAGCTAATGTGACCAGCTAATGTGACCGGCTAATGTGCGACCAACTAATGCGACCGGCTAATGTGACAGGCTAATGTGCGACCAACTAATGCGACCTGCTAATGTGTGACCGGCTTTCTTGGATGTTTTTGTTCCGGGGTCATACTCCTATTCCAATCACATTATCCGGGTGTCCTAATCAGAGTTTAAGATGTTTTATATGCTCTTCAGTTGTCCAGTTAAAGTCACATTAAGGTAATAATTTGTTTTTTTCAAGTGTCTTGTAAACGTCCTGGCTGTCTGGATCTGTGGGGACATGTCTGTGGGGACATGGCTGTGCTGATGTCTCTGAACCAGCTCATGATTCAGTACGTAGACGTTTTATGGCGATCTTGTGACTTTTTCAGCAGCCAATAGTTCTTTGGCGCAATTCTAACTCAATGTCTAACGTGTCCAATGTTCCCTTGTGTGTTTAGTTCAGCACTATGGAAAAGTTTGCAGGTTTCGGCAGCTGTAGCTGGAACGCAAACGTCCAGGAGGGACCGTAGAGCGCTGTGGGGACGCTGGGTGCAGCTCACCTCTGAGACGGTTCCCTCCACTGGACTCCAGTATAAGAGCCTCGGCGTTAGATGGCTATCCCAGATGGACGCTATGCATCAAGCTTTTGATTGCCGTCCATGAGGACGCGGCGCCCAAATGGCCGTGGATCCGATGGCGTCCCAGTGGCTTTATGACTTGAGATCTTAATAAAGTGTCTGAATGACTTTCCAGTTCTCTCATTGGCTTTTATTCTCTTCAGCGAGGGAACGCGAGCCGTCTCTGAGCGCTCTGAGGACCTGCCTTGAAGAGCTTTGCAGGTTTTTTTTTGCCTTTGAAGGATCCGTACAGCAGGGATTTTCCCACTACAATTCATCACTGTCTGTCTTCTTTGTGTGTCTGTGTGTGTGTGTGTGTGTGTGTGTGATTGAGTGTGTGGGTCTGCCACAGGCCTTAACCGCTATTAGTGGGGATTTTGCCCTCTCTTTGAGGTGGTGATCTGTTTCCTTTAAATAGGTGAGAACTTGGATTAGTTCTGAATCTACAGGCTTCACGTCCCCACAGGGTCCCCGCAGGTCATCATGCAGCGGACCACCATTTCTCAGGATACGTGGTGGGTCTGTTAGTGTGCTTAGAGAGGACCGTGGACAGCACTGTGACCAAGAAGTCACACACTGACTGACTGAAGGGAAAGCCACTGTGATTAGCTGGTGAATGTTGAAGGTTTAGCAGCTAAAGAGCTAAATGTTCTCCTCCAGAATGGATCTTAACCTTTTGATGCTCAACATGGTCTAAAGTGACCTGATATGTATGAGTTTTTATGTTCTATATCTTTGCAATAAATTATTTTCATCATTCAGTATTCCAGGTTTTCCTCAATTAGTTTGTTTTTGATCATCATACATCCTAATTTTATCTTTTCCTTTATTCATTTTTTAATAAAATCCCGTTTTGTGTCATTACTCTTCTAATGCACAACATGGTCTAAAATGACCCTCATTCATTCCCTTCATGTTATTTAATGCTGCTGTGTGTTTCTATATCTTTTGATATCAACTTATTTTAGGATTGAATATTCCAAGTATTCTTTAAATATCTTGTTTTTGATAACAGAACAGATCATTATTTACATTTTGGCTGTAGTTAGCTTAGCAAGCTGCTAAGCTAACTACAGCCAAGAAGTTAGCTAAGTATTTAGCTTAGCAAGCTGCTAAGTGTTTGCGTGTGATCCTGTCATCAACTCTGGTTTTTGTTCTAGTGGGACTACATTTAATTTGTGTCTTGTGTTTTCAGTGTAACAATTTTGATCATTTTGTGTATTCTTCAGTCATTTTGTGTCTTTTTTGTCATTTTGGTATTTTTGTTGTGTTTCTTTTTTAGTTATTTTGTGTCTTTCTTTTTTTGTTCGTTTTGTGTCTTTTTTTTGGTCATTTTGTGTCTTATTTGTAAATTTTTTTGAGGTTTTTGTATTTTTTGTCTGTTTTTATATATTTTCTTGTAATTTGTTGTGTTTTCTCGTGTACTTTTTGTATTTTTGTGTGTGTTTTTTGTATTTTTGGTGTGTTTTAATGTGTGTTTTTTGTGTGTTCAAAATAAGTAGTTAGCTTAGCAAGCTACTTAGCTAAAAAAAAGTTTATGGGTCATTTTTTGACCCATGTTGTACATTAGAAGAGTAGTTACACAAAAAGGGATTTTATTTTAGTCATTTTGTGTCTTTTTTTAGTCATTTTGTGTCTCTTTTGTGTGTTTTGTGTTTTTTGTATTTTTTGGTGTGTTTTTTCAGTTTTTTGTAATTTTTGTGACATTTTTGTATTTTTTTTGTCTGTTTTTATGTTTTTATATGTTTTCTTGTAATTTGTTGTATTTTTGTGTGTGTTTTTTGTAATCTTTTTGTCATTTTTGTGTGTTTATTGTCATTTTTGTGTGTTTTTTGTGTTCAAAATATTGATCCAGCAAGTCAAAATGAATGTCATATAGGGGAGGTGGTGCTGAAAAAAATGATACCAACATGGCATGGTGAACATTTTTTAAGTGTAAAATATACAGGCAGAATGAAAAAGAGTCAAAAACTGACAAATTCCACTCCATGGGGTTAAATAGGAACATTTAATGAAGTTTCTGTACTTGGATATTGCAGTAAAAAGTGACATTACTGAGCCACTTCACTCTCTTCTCTCTTCTTGTGATTCTCTTACGCCACATTTTAGAATTCACCATTATTCCATAATTGCTTTCCCACAAAAACCTTTGGTGGAAATGTTGCTGCTGACAGTGAAAGGCATGTTTGCTTCAGTGGAGCTGAACAAAGACGTGTTGTTTTCTCCAGCAGCAGAAGGAAAAAGCTCCAGCTGGCTTTGATCGCTCAGGTACTAAACTTTATGGCTCCTGATTGGTTTGTGGTAAGGAATAAAAAAACAACATGGAAAGTAAAGAGATAAACATGAATGGACGCGTCTTTATAAATCCAGTTTTACAGTAGACATTCCTCAAATCTTTGTTTCACAGGGAGACTTTCTCCAGACAATTTACAGCCTCGAGACTCGCTTCAGGTCCTGGATGTCCCCTCACACACACACACACACACACACACACACATACCTGTTTGGAGGACCACTCCTCACAAGTGTTTTGCAGAAGCTTTCATGTGCTTCAGTCACGTCCATCACATTCACTTTAACTGGCACAAGAAACAACAAACAGAGAGACAGACAGTTCAGGGCCCGGAGGGGGAAAATATCTATTCTACACCATATCTGTATATAAGTGACGGGGGGAAAGGAGAGAGACGCTGCAGATAAAAAGGTGATAAAACCAGATCAAACTGTAAATCTGAGGGAAATGATCTTGCTGAAATAATGAATTAATTCTTAAAACCAGATAAATTAAGCAGTGATGAACTGGCCCGAGCAGAGTGACCTGATGATTATTTGGTTCTAACCAAGAGTTTTTTTTTGTTTTGGTCTTTTTATGTCTTTTTGTGATTTTACGTCATTTTTTGGGACATTATGTGTCTTTTTGTGTCTTTTTTGTGTCTTTTTTTGGTCTTTTTGGTCTTTTTGTGTCTTTTTTTTGTCTTTTTTTAAAGTCTTTTTTGGTCTTTTTTAAATTTTTGTGTCTTTTTTTTGGTATTTTTGTGTCTTTTTTGTGTCTTTTTTTGGTCTTTTTGTGTCTTTTTTGGTCTTTTTGTGTATTTTTTTTGGTCTTTTTGGGTATTTTTTTAAAAGTCTTTTTTGTGTCTTTCTTAAAGTCTTTTTTTGGTCTTTTTATGTCTTTTTTATGTCTTTTTTTTTGTATTTTGTGTCTTTTTTTTAAGTCTTTTTTGTGTCTTTTTTTGGTCTTTTACTGTACAAAAGATATAAAAAGTAAAGCAGCCAGCAGTGATGAACTGGCCCGAGCAGAGTGACCTGATGATTATTTGGTTCTTACCAAGATAAAAAAAACTTTAGATTTAGAAGTGTTAGATCATTTATCTGGTTTTAAGAGTTAATTTCTTATTTTAAGTGTTCAACATGCTTATTTCTAGATGTAATAATCTTAATTTAATAAATCTTGTCAAGGTAAATTATCTGTCCATGCAGCAAGATCATTTCCCTCAGATTTACTGTTTGATCTGGTTTTAAACACCTTTTCTCCAGAGCTGTGTGATGTAAAGAGAGCAGAGCTACTGTGGAGGCTGACTGGTTCAGGTTCAGCTCTGTGCTTCAGGGATTAATAATCATTAGTGGACTGGTTCTTTAGTGCCAGCTCTCTTTTCTCTCTCAGACCTTCATGGTCCCCGTTAGTTTCCACCATGTGTTGTCGCCAGAAACGTTCAAAGCTTTTGATCCATTTCTTCCTCTTCCTGTTATGTGATTATCACAGAAAATAGAACCACAACGTTCTCCTAAACGCTGACAAGCTTCAGTCTGAATCCGTCACAGTATTTAGATTTCAATGAACTTTTAATGACGTGCTGATGTAATGATGACGTCACAGGTCACCACAGTGTTTAACAGACAGGCAAACACGAATCAGGAGCTGCAACATGCTGCAAACAAAAAGACAAATGAGGACAAATATCCATCTCCACATGTCGCCACCAAACTCTTGAGGTCTCTGGAGACGGAAGAGAGAGTTTTTATTTATTTGTGGAGATGATGGAGAAAACTTCTCTGTTGCATCAGAGGTGGAGGAATAACTTTGGTGATCTGTCGACTTTTTCTCCAATGCAGGGGCAATAGGGGGCCGAACCCCCTTAAATAAATGTCTTACCCCCTTAAACAATATTTTAGAAGTTGAGAAAGCACATTTTAATATACTCACAAAATTAATAAACATTACAACTTGAGAAAATTATCTGCCGTAGTGGAAAAATCCGCAGAAAAAGGGACACAAGATACACGATTGTTGGCTGAAATCTGGATGAAGGATGTTTTATTTTATTTTATTCATTTATTTTATTTTTATTTTTCAGTTTCCCCCCCGAGGAGTTGCCACGTTAATGTGGTCGGGGGGTTTTGTGCCTCAGTGAACTTAAGAGCTAAACCAGCAGGAGCTTTATAGTCCTCAGGTGGGACACCTGGACGAACCTGGTCTCACAGGAATCTGTGGAATAGCCACGGATTTGCTTAACTCAAAATCCGTGGAATAGCCACGGAATCACTCAAATTTCCGTGAAACTGACACGGATTTCGCTACAATGCAAGTTAATGACAGTCATATCCCGTGGCTATTCCAACATACAAAGTGATTATGTACATTCACTGTGTGAATATTTACAAAATAAAACATATGTTTCTCACTAGAAATGTGATCAAAATCCATTTTTATGCAGAAACTAAGTCAAAATATTGATTTTTTTCACTAAAAATGAGAGAACTGTCCGCCATGTTTTTTGTTCTGACCGCCGGGACCTTGAAAGTCACGTGACTTGGAACAAACCAATAGGAACAAATATCCATGGAATAGCCACGGGATATGACTGTCATTAACTTGCATTGTAGCCAAATCCGTGTCAGTTTCACGGAAATCTGAATGATTCCGTGGCTATTCCACGGATTTTGAGTTAAGCCAATCCGTGGCTATTTCACGGATTCCTGTGAGACCAGGTTGCCTGGACAGGTGTGAAGGTAGAGGCCGGACAAAGTGTAATCCACTTCTCCAGGTTGGGGTTGGACACATGGACCCCTTTCAATGAAGAAAGCATCGTTACTATAAGCACAGAAAAAAAAGGTCCTGGAGCATGATGTGTCCACATGATGCTCCCTTTACATTTCTGACCGCCCCTCATATATGCTGCCTACACTGCAAAAAAAGAAAAGTTGGGTGAACTCAAAATTTCAAGGCAACAAACTTCGATAAAATTTTAAGTTGGACAATTAAACTAAATATTTTAAGTTTTGTTTTTTGAGTTTGCTCTGGCACGATTGTAAAGCCGCTATGAAATGTCAGCTAATGTTGCGACCGTTGAGTTAGCATTGATACACTAATGGCTACTCTTGTAGCTGTAATAAGCAGCGCCGCTAGCATCAGTTAGCTGCTAGCATCAGTTAGCCGCTAGCATCAGTTAGCCGCTAGCTTTCGCTAATGACCAAATTTCCCAACAAAGAAATAAGAGTTATCAGAACTATTGTCCCTTGTTGTGAACCCCAACTTAAAGATATAAGTAACAACAACTCACCAACTTTATTTTGAGCAGACAACTGGCTTCCTTTGTTGTGCTAACTTACATTATTTTTACATTTTTACATTACTAAATGTCAGTAATTTATATTTCTAAGTTTTACCAAATTAAGTCGCTGTTTTAGGCCAAAAAATACAAGTTGGCTTTTTTGCAGTGTAGAACCGGCCCTGTCCAACGCAATAATCAGGTAAAATGGATAATTTTTCCAAATTTGATTTAAATACTTCAAAACTAAAGACATCCAGCATCAGCTGTACTGTTGTTGAAAATGTTGTGCTAATTAGCAAATGACTGCAGCGTCAGCCATCGTGGTGAAGAAGGAGCTGAGCCGGAAGGCAAAGCTCTCGATTTACCGCTCCATCTAGGTTCCAACCCTCACCTATGGTCAGAACTTTGGGTAGTGACCGAAAGAGCAAGATCGCGGATACAAGCGGCTGAAATGAGTTTCCTCCATTAGAGATAGGGGGAGGAGCTCAGACATCCGGAGGGAGTTCGGAGTAGAGCCGCTGCTCCTTCACAAAATCACCAAAAAAAGACACAACAAATCACCAAAAAAGACACAAATCACAAAAAAGACACAAAATCATGATAAAACACACAAAATCACAAAAAAAAGACACAAAATCACCAAAAAATTGCCTAAAAAAAGGACACAAATTGTAAAAAGACACAAATTACCCAAAAAGAAACCAAATTGTGAAAAAAGACACAAAATCGCCCAAAAAAGACACAAAATCGCCAAAAATGACACAAAATTACCCCAAAAAACAGATAGGGGGAGGAGCTCAGACATCCGGAGGGAGCTCGGAGTAGAGTTGCTGCTCCTTCTCCTCTAAAGGAGTCAGCTGAGGTGGTTTGGGCATCTGGTAAGGATCCTCCCGGGCGCCTCCCGTTAGAGGAGTTCCAGGTCCAACTGGTAGGAGGCCCCGGGGAAGACCCAGAACACGGTGGAGGGATTATATCTCTCTCCTGGCCTGGGAACGCCTCGGGGTCCAGGAGGAGCTGGACGTTGTGGCTGGGGAGAGGGACGCCTGGAATGCCCTGCTTAGCCTGCTGCCCCCGCGACCCGGCCCCGGATAAGCGGAGGAAAATGGATGGATGGAATTAGCAAATGTTAGCATGCTGACATGAACTTGTTGATAAGTACAGCTAGCATGACTGGAGGCTCTTCGGCTACTGTAAGGGGGGAATTATTGTCACCAATTGTCACCAATTGTGCAAAAAATTAAAGTATGATAGCGATGTTAAATGTGTTAAATATGCACGTGACACTTTTTTTTCTCCAAGTGGCAGAATGAAAAGTATTTAAAAAATGGACAAAATATCCCAAGACTCCAAAGGGTTAATGTGTTTGTATAAGTCATGAGTGGAGCCGCTTAGTTAAATGTTTGATTCACACCTTCACACACACACACACACACACACACGCACACACACACACACACACACACACACACACACACACACCTTTCCTTCTCCATTCCTGGCGTCAGTTGCAGCTCCATGTGAGACCCCCCTCATTAACTTTGTGTGTGGATTTTGACTGGCCCTCTCTTCGCTTATTAAACATTCATGGGAGGGCAAAAACTCTCATGTAGAAGTGTGTGTGTGTGTGTGTGTGTGTGTGTGTTTCTCTGCTAACAAAGAACCTCTGTTACTGTTCAACACGTTACTGAACCGAACGTCTCTCATCCTTCTACAGAACGTTCATTTCCTCATGGAAACGTTTTCTGTGATTCATACACCGAATCAGATCTGGAAACTGTTCTAGTACAGGTAAATGTTGTGAGTATTAAAAAAGATACCATCTTCTGAGGCGGGGTGGGGGGGCACCAAAACTCTGAACTACATTCTGCTCAAAATTAATTTTATCACTTTATAAACTGCAGTAAATTACACATTTCTGTGCAGGTGCTTATGCATGCACATACGTAAATAACCTTCAAAATAAAAGCACTGCGGTTGTATTGGTTTCTTGTTTAACAGGTTGATCAGAGATTCTTGAGTTGAAATTTGCATCGAAATATATTTTACTTTATATAATCACAACTGGTCAAAACTGAACTTATTAACTGACAAGTCAATTCACAAAGAAGCCCAGCTGGAGACGCTAACAAAGTTAGAGACAATGAAAGTGCAAACTGCGCGAAAAATGTGCTTAACTGTGTTAAGCTAGCGTTGCTTTATTTCAACCTAGCTAGCAAGCTAATACAAATGAAACGTCTTCACACAAAACGGCATTTAAAAAAAGATTGGGACTTCTTCTCCTTCTATACTGAGCACCATAGAGTTTGACGGCCGTTTCATCTTGCAAAATATATCAAAACATAACGTGTCTGTCACTTGACCTGACCTCTGTGACAGCGATCTGACCGTCTAAAGGGGGGCAAGGCAATGACCGTCTAAAGGGGGGCAAGGCAATGACCGTCTAAAGGGGGGGCTGATCTGACCGTCTAAAGGGGGGGCTGATCTAACCGTCTAAAGGGGGGGCCAATCTGACCGTCTAAAGGGGGGCAAGGCAATGACCACACGGCTCGTGACTCAGCACCACAAGTGAGAAAATGTCATTGTTTATCTGTTTTTTTATTTATTTATTTATTATATAAGATATATCAAAACATAACGTGTCTGTCACTTGACGTGACCTGACTTCTGTGACAGTGATCTGACCGTCTAAAGGGGGGCAAGGCAATGACCACACGTCACGTGACTCAGCACCGAATGTGAGAAAATGTCATTGTTTATCTGTTTCTTTATTTTGATAATATTTATTATTTTCAAGACAGAACACGATGGGAGGGCGACAATGGGCATCCAAAATTATTATATATATATATATTTAAAAAAAATTCTCCTTCGAGGCAACCACCTATGTCGCCTATGCCTAGAACCGGCCCTGTTTATACATCCAAATAAAAATAAAAAAATTAAAAAAATGGTTGAAGTCTATAGAAGGAGCCTTTCTTACATGTTGTCAGCCTCAGCAGTGGTTCCTCAGCCAGCAGGGTTGAGGAGGTTGGATCTTTTAAATCCTCTCTCAGGGGAGCTAATCTTCCATTCCATGCTTTAAGCCAAAAAAACATTTTAGACATTGTAATTATTCAGCCTCCACACTGCCTGCTACCTGGCTGCTCCCACACAGGCTGATTCACTCGGGTAAAAATTGCTTGTAAAAATAAAATGTAGAAAAGCTTCTGAAACAGAACAACTCATTACTCTTGGTAATCAAGTTCAGGTTTGGTTTATTTCTCAGCGTTATGGAAGCCAGGCCGTTTCATTTCCCATTGATTTAGAAGCTGATGGTGCTGACTGTCTGAAATATTACAGCGTGAGTAATAATGTAGGGACTCATAAATGTGTTTTTTAATGACTGTAAAATATCGCTGCATGCCACAGACACACAGTCAGAAAATATAGCAGAAGATTGATGCAGACTGCAAAAAGCCTCCTCTCAAAAAGAAGAAGAAAAGTCCAAAAATTAGGTGTATTTTGCTTAAAAATATCAAAATTATCTGCCAATGGAACAAGAAAAACAAAACCAGTAAAAATATCTAATCTAATGAACCACAAATACCTTAGAATTAGTGTATTCTAACTGATAATAAGTGATTTTATTATTGTTGTTGTTAAATGTTTAAATATCAAGTGTCAGTTTAATGTTCTAGTTAATGACATACACACTACACAACAATACACACTTCTATTGGTTCATTGATCATTAAACTATTGATTCATCTCGATGCTTGTTTTAATATGTGAAGAGGTCAAATTATGTCAAAGTTATGATTTATTAGTGATGCTTGAAATAAGAAATTATTACTTTGAAATATCAGTTTTATATATATGACTGAAAAAAGACACAAAATAACAAAAAAAAAAAGTCAAAAAAAGACACAAAATGACTATATACTTATTGTAAGTGTTGGTGAAGCAGCTTTGTAACTGTTGATATTCTAGTTTCCAGCATGTATTTACTCAGTATAGGTGATAAAATCTCAGTAACAAGCTGTAATATCTGATTTAGATCATTAAGGACCAAAACACTTCAAACAAGTCAAACACTCCAACATTTTGTCTTTTTTTGGTCATTTTGTGTCTTTCTTTCGTCATTTTATGTCTTTTTTGGTAATTTTGTGTCTTTTTTTAGTCATTTTGTGTCTTTGGGGTATTTTTTGTGTCATTTTCTCTCTTTTTTTAGTCATTTTATGTCTTTTTTTAGGCATTTTGTGTCATTTTGTGTCTTTTTTGGTCATTTGTGTCTGTCGTTGTGTCTTTTTCAGTTATTTGTGTCTTTTTTGGTAATTTTGTGTCTTTTTTTTTGTCATTTTTGTGTCTTGTAAGTCTTGTAAGTGTTGCTGAAACAGCTTTGTAACTGTTGATATTCTAGTTTCCAGCATGTATTTACTCAGTATAGGTGATAAAATCTCAGTAACAAGCTGTAATATTATTATTATTATTGAGCATGTATTTTTTTTTGTCATTTTGTCTCTTTTTTTTAGTCATTTTATGTCTTTTTTTAGGCATTTTGCGTCATTTTGTGTCTTTTTTTGGTCATTTGTGTCTTTTTTTAGTCATTTTGTGTCTTTTTTTAGTCATTTTGCGTCATTTTGTGTCATTTTTGGTCATTTGTGTCTGTCGTTGTGTCTTTTTCAGTTATTTGTGTCTTTTTTGGTCATTTTGTGTCTTTTTTTTAGTCATTTTGTCTCTTGTAAGTCTTGTAAGTGTTGCTGAAACATCTTTGTAACTGTTGATATTCTAGTTTCCAGCATGTATTTACTCAGTATAGGTGATAAAATCTCAGTAACAAGCTGTAATATCTGATTTAGATCATTAAGGACCAAAACACTTCAAACAAGTCAAACAGTCTAAAATAAAAACTGCTGACTAAGAAGAACTATCTGATCACTGATATCTTAGATATTTAATCTGATTTAGCTTCAGTTTTTGCAGTGTAAATATAAACTATTGCATATATCCACTGTAGAGTTTAATTACCAATATTTCTCAGATCCAAACAGTCCCTCTGGTTCTTCTGTCTTCCATCCCTCCGTCGGTCTGAGCGGCACGGCCAATTATTTCATTATCAGTCTACAAAACTGTGTCTGAGTCTCTGAGAACATCTAAAACAGATCTGAGAGTCTAGACTCTGAAGATGACTGAAGCCGACAGACTTCATTTCAAAACAAAACACTTTTAAAAAGAATAATAATGTCGTTTCCTGTAGAAATAACAAGGTTGAAGGTTAAACATCCGTCATCTTTAAAATAAAAAAACTGCTGTGTCCACGTTAATGTTACATACGATGTGAAAATATCTTTTGAAGAAACATTTTGTCAACATACAAGAATGTTTTTGTTTTTTTAAAGATCTAAAAGGAAAACAATTTTAGCAATTTCCCCATGTGGGACGGGAAAGTTACTGTTATTAGCAGAATCTTTAAGTGAAATCAACATTATCTTTGATAATAAGTTGATATGGCAATAAAAAACATTAGCATTCATTGGAGAAATGTTTAATATAAATCCAATAAACTTGTCTTTTTTTTTTTTTAGCTCTGTTTTGTTTTTTCTCCACCAATTCACGGCATATTCTCACCGTGCATACATACAGAAATATTTGTGTTTATTCATTTTTTTGTTTGAGATTGCAACAAGTATAGGTGATAAAATCTCAGTAACAAGCTGTAATATCTGATTAAGATCATTAAGGACCAAAACACTTCAAACAAGTAAAACACTCCAACATTTTCTGTCTTTTTTTAGTCATTTTGTGTCTTTTTTTAGTCATTTTGTGTCTTTTTTTTAGTCATTTTGTCTCTTTTTTGTCATCTTGTGTCTTTCTTTTGGTAATTTTGTGTCTTTTTTGTGATTTTGTGTCTTTTTTTTGTCATTTTGTGTCTTTTTTTAGTCTTTTTGTGTCTTTTTTGGTAATTTTGTTTCTTTTTTGTCATTTTGTGTCTTTTTTAGTCATTTTGTGTCTATTTTTGATCATTTTTGGTAATTTTGTGTCTTTTTTTGGTCATTTTTGGTCATTTTGTGTCTTTTTTGGTCATTTTGTTTCTTTTTAGTGATTTTGTCTCTTTTTTTGTCATCTTGTGTCTTTCTTTTGGTAATTTGGTATCTTTTTTTGGTCATTTTGTGTCTTTTTTTGTCATTTTGTGGGTTTTTTTAGTCTTTTTGTGTCTTTTTTTAGTCTATTTGTGTCTTTTTTGGTCATTTTGTGTCTTTTTTGGTCATTTTGTGTCTTTTTTGATCATTTTGTGGTCAATTTGATTCTTTTTTGGGTAATTTTGTGTCTTTTCTAACAAATCCCAAAGTATCAAGTTGTTACTTTCCAAGGAGTCTCTGGCTTGAAGCTGACTGTTACACACTCAGGAGGTCAGAATGGACCTTTAGACTGATAGCAAAGGACTTAGATTAAAAGGAACAATAAAATATAAAAAATAAATATCAATGCACAGACAGAGAGATGTTTTAGTTGTTGTCTGCTTCATTATTTGTCCAAAATTCATCGACTACTGTGCTAGTAACCATGGTAACAACACCAATCTGCCTCAATACTGAAATCTACAAAGTAAAAGAACAGATAAAGAAAACGTTTCTGTGTTGAACTGTTCTCTCTGATCCAGTGTGTTCTGGGTTCAGATCCCTGTGAGGTCAGAGAGGGAACACGTCACTAGACAGGTTGTCAACTAACGATGAATAATTATCCTCCAATCAAGTCCAGACCTGCTTTAAAGCTCACAGGCTGGTTAAATGGAGACGGATGGGAGGAGGTGAAGCTCACAGTCACACAGGCACATAGACCACAGGACCAAGTTACAATATATATATATATATACATATATAATAGATTATTCATTAGTTTTAGTTGTGATTTTAGTAGTTTAGTAGTTTTCAAATTCAGTTAGTTTTAATGAGTTTTTAGAGTGAGTTTACTAGTTTTAATTAGTTTTTATTTTTTGGAAAATGCTTAGTTTTAGTTTAGTTTTTATTAGTTTTGGTTTAGTTTTTATTAGCTTTTAGTTTTTTTGTAATATATTAATTTATTTGTTGGGTGCCAGATTCGATAAGGTCACAATAAATGTTGCCTTTTTGTCACTTTTTTCTCATAAATCTGTCACTTTTTCTTGTAAATTTGACAATTTTATTGCTTTAAATTTGTCACTTTTTTCTCATGAATTCATCGCTTTTTTCTTGTAAATTTGTCACTTTTTTTCTTGTAAATATGACAATTTTTTTTCTTTAAATTCGTCACTTTTTTCTCATAAATTTGTGACTTTTTTCTTGTAAATTTGTGACTTTTTTCTCATAAATTTGTGATTTGTTTTTATATGTGGAAAATGCTTAGTTTTAGTTTAGTTTTTATTAGTTGTAGTTTAGTTTTTATTAGTTGTAGTTTAGTTTTTATTAGTTTTAGTTTAGTTTTTATTAGTTTTAATTTAGTTTTTATTAGTTGTAGTTTAGTTTTTATTAGTTGTAGTTTAGTTTTTATCAGTTGTAGTTTAGTTTTTATTAGTTGTAGTTGTGTTGTAATGGGGTATTTGTTGGGTGCCAGATTCAATAAGGTCACAATAAATGTTGCCTTTTTTGTCAAATTTTTCTTGTAATTTTGACAATTTTTTTTCTTTAAATTTGTCACTTTTTTCTTGTAAATTTGTCACTTTTTTCTTGTAAATTTGTCACTTTTTTTCTCGTAAATTTAACAATTTTTTTCTTTAAATTTGTCACATTTTTTCCTCAAATGTATCACTTTTTTCTTGTAAACTTGTGACTTTTTAAAAATTAGCTTAAGTTAGTTTTTATTTTTTGGAAAAATGCTTAGTTGTAGTTTAGTTTTTATTAGTTGTAGTTTAGTTTTTATTAGTTGTAGTTTAGTTTTTATTAGTTTTAGTTTAGTTTTTATTAGTTGTAGTTTAGTTTTTATTAGTTGTAGTTCAGTTTTTATTAGTTGTAGTTTAGTTTTTAATAGTTTTAGTTTAGTTTTTATTAGTTGTAGTTTAGTTTTTATTAGTTGTAGTTTAGTTTTTATTAGTTGTAGTTTAGTTTTTATTAGTTGTAGTTTAGTTTTTATTAGTTTTAGTTTAGTTTTTATTATTGTAGTTTAGTTTTTATTAGTTTTAGTTTAGTTTTTATTAGTTGTAGTTTAGTTTTTATTAGTTGTAGTTTAGTTTTTATTAGTTGTAGTTTAGTTTTTATTAGTTGTAGTTTAGTTTTTATTAGTTGTAGTTTAGTTTTTACTAGTCGTAGTTTAGTTTTTATTAGTTGTAGTTTTTTTGTAATGGGGTATTTGTTGGGTGCCAGATTCAATAAGGTCACAATAAATGTTGCCTTTTGTCAAATTCTTCTTGTAAATTCATCACTTTTTTCTTGTAAATTTGTGATTTTTTTCTTGTAAATTCGTCACTTTTTTCTTGTAAATTTGTGACTTTTTTTCTCATAAATTTGTGAATTTTTTTAATTAGTTTTAGTTGTTTTGTAATGGGGTATTTGTTATCTTTTTTGGCTCATTTTGTGTCTTTTTAAAATAATTTTGTGTCTTTTTTAAAAAAAATGGTGTCTTTTTTTAAACATTTTTTTGTTTTTTTTGGTGATTTTGTTTCTTTTTTTAAATAATTTAGGTTTTTCAAGTAATTTTGTGTCATTTTGTATCTTTTTTAAGTAATTTTGTGTCTTCTTTTGGTAATTTTGTGTCTTTTTTAAGTAATTTTGTGTCTTCTTTTGGTCATTTTGTGTCTTTTTTAAGTAATTTTGTGTCTTCTTTTAGTCATTTTGTGTCTTTTCTTGCTCCTTTTGATCCTGCCTCCAGTGGCCCCCAGGTAATTAGAGTTTGAGACCCCTGCTTTAGAGTCAAATAACTCCATTTATCTGGTTCCAGAGCAGCTTTAGTGTCTAACGGTGGGATCAGTGATACTGTGAACGTCTTTCCACCCAGAACACTGACTGAACTCTGCTTTTGACAAGAAAATTGTCAATATTTGACCAAATTGAAGAGAATTGCTGCTGGCATCAGGCGATCTGTTGCCTCATGCAGTAAAAGAGACAGAAGGAGAAACTTCACCTGGTTCTGATCTTTCTACTCACTCTGCTGCCTCGTTTCCACGGAGACAAACATCATGTAACCCAACACTGTGAGTGCTGCAATAACATTGTCTTTATGGTTGGCAATGAATGGAATTCTCTCATTTCAAGTCTTAAAGCTGAGAGAATATGCAGGAATGAGCAGAACACGGGGCTAAATATGACCTTTCTTTCATCTTATTTTCTCTTTACTTCTCTTTCAGGACCTTTATTATTGACTTTTTATCATCTTTTCTATCTTTAATATCATACACGCCATGTTTGGTTTGCAACTTCACATGGAGCCGGAGCTGCTTATGTTTCATATTCAGACCATATTAGAAACTTATCAGTGAGTCAATTCATATTCTGTCGGAGATAAAAGTTTGGGAGCAAGAACCGTTTTAACCTGATATAAAATTCTTTATTCGGATATTATGAAAATGTCGGGGGGCTGTGTTATATTTGGAGACGAGACAATTTTATATTAACACAGTGGATGTTTCCTTTAGTAAGGGACGTACCAGTCTCTGGGACGACTTGAAGCTAGAATTGAAATACTTGGAAATAGAAAATTACAACCAACACAAGTGTTATTGGAGGATATTACTAATACTTTTAATTTTATGATTTCTTTCAAAATGTTTAATTTATATGTCAAAATCAAGATCAATTGAGTTCTTCTTCTTCTTCTTATACTGATGGTGTCACTATCTGTCACCTACCGTTATGATTAGCATTTATCTAACATATTCATATTATTTAAGAGTAAATATATATTTTGTATAGACAATGCCCTTTTCCTTCCCCGTATTTGGAAAAAAATATAACTTTATGAAGAAAGCAAGATACGATATTTGTCTATTTCTGTTGGGAAAGTGACTGGTTTTGTTTTAAAGTTTTTTCTTTCACAATAGCAGGAAAATACTGCACCATTGCCTTTGGACCAGGTTTTTGTTGGTCAGTGTCACAGGGGCTTTCTGCAGCTTCAAGATAGAATCGTGTACGGAGAGTTCACAGAGCTGCAACTAGAGAAAACACATGAAAATACACAAAACACAACAAACTGAGAAAACATCTTCATCAATCTGACAACACAAGAGCAGCATTTAGAAAACAAAGACCACAACACAACAGAACTTAAAAGTGATGCACACGTCTGGAAACGCATGTGATATTATCACGTTATTACAAGATAATTATGATTTCACGTTACAACGATCATAGCATGGTAATGTAAGCAGCCGATCGATAGTATGTTAACGTTAGCCGCCGATCATAGCATGCTAACGTTAGCCGTGATCGATAGCATGCTAACGTTAACGGGCTAGCAAGACCAAGACCAACTGGGTGCCGTTGAGAGAGACCAACTAAAACTTGTTTAATTCATTCATTTGATTTGTTTAACTGCAATGTGATTGATACGGGCTAGCAGGCTAACTCTAGCGGGCTAACGCTAGCGGGCTAAAGCTAGCGGGCTAACACTATATATCACGTTATAACATGAAAATATCATGAAATAACTAATAATAATTATATCACATGCATGTCTGACAAAAACCTGGTCCAAAGTCAATGGTGCAGTATTTTCCTGCTATTGTTAAAGAAAAAATTTAAAACAAAAGTAGTCACTTTCCCAACAGAATTAGACAAATATCGTATCTTGTTTTTTTAAAATAAAGTTATACTTTTCTCCAAAGACGGGGAAGGAAAAGGGCGTTTTCTCTACAAATTATATCAGGATGGTCTTATACTTCTGGCAAGTTTACTCTTAAATTTTTTGGGGAAAAGTCTGAATATGTTAGATAAATGCTCATCATAACGCTTGTTGTTTTAAATACATTGTTAATAGAATGAAATGGTCACAGGTGGATTAAGCACCAAAACTTGGTTTGGGTTTAAATAAATAAGTCACTTATAACTCAATAAATTAACTTCCTGTACATACATGAGTTAGAATAACTTTTTCTTGAGAAGATGGAGATGAAGAGAAGAAAAACATGGAAAATATCAGGGAAGTGTTCCTTATTTTCCTTACTGGAGTTTTCCTTCTTGACTTTGTTATTGTTTCTTCTGTGAAACCTCCAAGGATCCATAAAGTTTAATCTTCTGTCACTGTATAAATCCTACCTTTAACTGTACATTTGCACTTTTGCTCCTGTGACCTCTTTAATCAGTGGTCTGAACTGTTGAGAGACGCTGGAGTTTGAAGTTGAAACACACTGGCTTTATTCTAATTTGTGGCACTAGAGAACAAATTATTGAGAGGACATATGCAGGACAGAGTTCCAACCAGGGTCCTGGCTGTGATGTGGACAGATCCTGGGTCCAACTGCAGACTTTAAACCACAAAGTTTGCATGAAAACAACTCTGCACCTCAGATTGCAAATGTGAAGAAAATAGCCGGACTCATTTTCTTTTCTGCACCAGCAGCTTCCTGCAGGCTCCGGGGGTCCGCCAAGTCACAAATTAACCTTGATTTAGAAACAACAGAAGCCTTTTGTCTCGGAGGGCTCAGAGTTTTTTTCTCTGGACCGTCGAGCCACTTGGCTCCGCGTCTTGTTATTTTTCCACGCATAAAACTTTCATGATGAAATAAAGCAGAGGGTGCATGGCGGCTCGCGAGGCCTTTGGCTGCTATCACTCATCAAGCTGTCTGATTGAGAGGACGCTGTCTCTTGTTGTTTTGTAGTTTTCTTTCTTTCTTTTCTGCACATTTTGCATATAATTTGCACTCTGCACATTCTTCAATTTGCACTAAGTTGTAGATAGAATTATTAGGGCCAGTGCTGCACTACTGTTATACTGTGGATTTCTTCTTCTTCCTCTTCCGGACGCAATTTCGTCCCGCTACTAGTCCTACAACTTGAAGAGTTGCACAGGTGCACAGATGCGCCATCAACACGCACCAAGAGCCTCATTGGCTCCCATTAAAAATGCAGGATGATTTCTGAAAAAGGGAGATGAAACAGTTTAAAAAAAAGACGTAAAATGACAAAAAAGACACAAAATGAACAAAAAAAGACGCAAAATGGCCAAAAAAGACACAAAATGAACAAAAAAGACGCAAAATTCACCAAAAAAGACACAAAATGAACAAAAAAGACACAAAATGACGAAAAAGACACAGGCAAATTATATATCAAAACGTGCGGTTTGATCGGGATCGGTGTGCTATTACTTTTCTCTACGGAATACGAATTTTACGTGACGTAAGTCGCGAAAAAATGCCCACAATTTTGCATTGAAGTGA
This sequence comes from Centropristis striata, assembly GCF_030273125.1. Classification (NCBI taxonomy): domain Eukaryota; kingdom Metazoa; phylum Chordata; class Actinopteri; order Perciformes; family Serranidae; genus Centropristis; species Centropristis striata. The sequence goes on from NC_081537.1 coordinate 575,442, forward strand.
ATGGGACGGCCGAAAAAAAATGAGCGAAAAAGAACAATAATTGGAGATTTTTAAACGTCTACTTCTCCGGCATAATTTCACCTAGAGACTCCATTTAAACTTTAAACAGTAGACACAAGTCTTGTGTATCGGTGTATTAATCTATGTTTCGATAGGTCACACAGATGCACAGATGCGCCATCAACACGCACCAACAGCCTCATTGGCTCCCATATTAAAAACGCAGGAAGATTTCTGAAAAAGGGAGATGTAACAGTTTCAAAAAAAGACGTAAAATGGCCAAAAAAGACACAAAATGAACAAAAAAAGACGCAAAATGGCCAAAAAAGACACGAAATGAACAAAAAAGACACAAAATGACAAAGAAAAGACACAAAATGAACAAAAAGAGACCCAAAATGACAAAAAAGACACAAAATGAACAAAAAAATGACACAAATTGACCAAAAAGGACACAAATTATTTCTAGTTTTTAGTGTGAGTTTTCTGGTTTCTATAAATATAATGCCTATCATATCATTATGTCAAGATGATGGCTCCAGCATTTACTGATTATTAATTCAAGAATATTTTTCAACATATTGAGAAAATAGGTCACGTGTATTTCATTAGAATCAAGAAAAAGTCACTTATTATTAGTTAGAATACACTAATTCTAAGGTATTTGTGGTTAATTGAGATTAGATATTTTTACTGGTTTTGGAAAGTCTTGACAAGACTAATTTGGTAGATAATTTTGCTATTTCTAAGCAAAATACACCTTATTTTTCTACTTTTTTTCCTCTTGTTTTTAAGAGCTGACTTTCTGCAGGTTACCGTCTCCTTTTCTACTTCTGTCTCGTGACTTTTTGGTCTCTACTTTTCTACTTTTCCCTCTTTTCTTCATCTCTTTCTCAGTTCATTTAAAGTCAATTACAAAACCTTTTTATTGGCCTGCGAGCCTGAAAATCAATCTTGCTGACGAATCATAAAACCTGTTATCTGTATCATTCTTTTCCTCATCTTTCCCCACCACACACACACACACACACACACACACACAAACACACACACACACACACACACACACACACACACACACACACACCCAGAGGCTCAGGTTCCCTCAGATGTCGGGTTCTGGGATTCATTCTTGGACGTCTGATGAAGAAGTACGTCTGGGTCGTTTCCACGCGGATGTTGGTTTTGCCCGCAGAGCGTCGCTTTAACGTCGATATCTGATATTCATATTCTGTCATGTCTGATGTTTTCCTAAGCCCCCTTTACCTGTCCTCATAAATACGGATAAGCTTTGGTTTTAACGCGGCTGCAGCAGCAGACATTGATGGCTGAAACCACATTCACTTCACATACCTTGACTTTTGTGACTCAGTTTCATGTTTTATAGTTGAGGGAACTGAACCTGTCTGCCTTGGAGAGAAAAATAACCTTTTTTTTTTTTTTTTTTTAAACCAGAGAAATGGATTTTAAAGAGCCTCTTCACTGAGACAACTGCAAAGAGCTGATTTAAACAGCACCGTTGTGTAAAAATCTTTCAAGAAAACTTATCCCAAACAAGTCCCTCTCAAATGTGCCCTGGTAAATAATTTTTTTTTAAATGTGATTATTTATTTTTATTGTTTTCATTTAAAGGAAAAAAAGTAGGAGTAAAAAAAACAAAACATTCCCAGTCTGAGCTCTGTCACTAGCCTCACGATAACTGCCACAGTAGCAGACTACAGGTACTTAAGATGTTAAAGTTATCTTTAACATCTCTAACGTTAGCCTAACCCTTTCTAACGCTAGGCTAAAGTTAGCTAACGTTAGCCTAACCCTTTCTAACGTGAGACTAACCGTTTCTAATGTTAGGCTAACCCTTTCTAATGTTAGGCTAAAGTTAGCTAACGTTAGCCTAACCCTTTCTAACATAAGGCTAACCCTTTCTAATGTTAGCCTAACCCTTTCTAACGTAAGGCTAACCCTTTCTAATGTTAGCCTAACCCTTTCTAACGTTAGGCTAACCCTTTCTAATGTTAGCCTAACCCTTTCTAACGTTAGGCTAACCCTTTCTAATGTTAGCCTAACCCTTTCTAACGTAAGGCTAACCCTTTCTAATGTTAGCCTAACCCTTTCTAACGTTAGCCTAACCCTTTCTAACGTTAGCCTAATCCTTTCTAAAGTTAGGCTAAACCCTTTCTAACGTTAGGCTAAAGTTAGCTAATGTTAGGCTAACTCTTAGAGTAAGTTAGAAAACGTTAGAAAAATTTTAGTTAGTTTTAGATAGTTTTGGAACCACAAAATACAGTTAACGAAAATGTTTTTTTCAATTCTAGTTTTCGTTATTTTGTTAATTTTCGTTAACTATAATAACCCTGGTCCCTCAGCCACAGAACTATGAGCAGCCGTATTAAATGTCTTCCTGACGGCTGTTTGGCAGAAAGTATCAGCCTGACTTCACTTCTAAACACTCGTCTGACATACGGAGAAACAGACGGACTGACAGGAAGCATGAAAGGAGAGAAAGTGGGCTGAGAGCTGGGACTTCCTCTGAGTTATTTGATGAAGGGAGAGAAACAGAAAGGAAACAGACAGAGTTCACTGTGGTTTGATAAAGGCAGAACTTTTACTATCACAGCTCGCTCCGCGGGGAGTATTTGATGTCAGAGGTTCAGGACCGGGTCATGTGATCATTCACGGCAACCTGAGAGGCTGCAGCAGCGCGGTGTGTGGCGGGAGACTGAGATTACAGAAATAATTCAGTCGGAACCAGAAATTAGCTCAGTTCAAGTCAATGCAAGATCATATGTATGTATAATGTGAGTGTGCATGCCGTTTAGTCAGTTACAGCAGAAATACACGTTAATTAGAGTCAGTGGAAGTGGAGACGTCACCATTATAACTTTACAATCAAAATATATATATGCAGATGCTGACATAAGAGTCGTACAGCTACAGTACATGAAGCCTGACAGGCTCTGGGCTTTGTCACATATGATGCTACACTGTAAAAAAGATAAAAACAGTAAATCTGAGGGAAATGATCTCGCTGCATGGACAGATAATTTACCTTGACAAGATTTATTAAATTAAGATTATTAAATCTAGAAATAAGCATGTTGAACACTTAAAATAATAAATTAACTCTTAAAACCAGATAAAGTAAAGCTGCCAGCAGTGATGAACTGGCCCGAGCAGAGTGACCTGATGATTATTTGGTTCTTACCAAGATAAAAAAACTTTTTGTGGTGTTTTTACATCTTTTGTCTTTTCTTGGTGTTTTTTGGTCTTTTTTGTGTCTTTTGGGTATTTTTTGGTCATTTTGTGTCTTTTTACATCTCCTTTTGGGCACAAAATGACCAAAAAAGACACATAATGACTGTTAAAAAGACACAAAATTAACAAAAAAGACGTGAAATTACCAAAAAAGACACAATGATGAAATTAACTCTTAAAACCAGATAAAGTAAAGCTGCCAGCAGTGATGAACTGGCCCGAGCAGAGTGACCTGAGGATTATTTGGTTCTTACCAAGATAAAAAAAAAACTTTTTGTGTCTTTTTTTTGGGTGATTTTACATCTTTTGTGTCTTTTGTGTGTGTGTGTGTGTGTGTGTGTGTGTGTGTGTGTGTGTGTTTTGTCTTTTTATGATTTTTTTTGGTCATTTTACGTCTTTTGTTTCTTTTTGGTCATTTTACGTCTTTTTGTGTCTTTTTTTTGGTCTTTTTTGTGCCTTTTTTCATATTTTTGTGTCTTTTTTGGTCATTTTATGTATTTTTTTGGTCAAAAAATGATCGAAAAAGACAAAAAATACAAAAGAGATAAATTAAAGCTGCCGAGCAGAGTGACCTGATGATTATTTGGTTCATGTCAAGTAGAACTTCATCAGTATATCTTTATATATATGAATAGTCATGGAACAAATTATGAGACCACCTTGTTTTCTCCTTGGTTTCTTGTTCATTGTAAATTTGACAATTTTTCTCTTTAAATTTGTGACTTTTTTCTCATAAATTCGTCACTTTTTTCTTGTAAGTTTGTGACTTTTTTTCTCTCATAAATTTGTGATTTTTTAAAAATTAGTTTTAGTTTAATTTTTATTAGTTGTAGTTTAGTTTTTATCAGTTTTAGTTTAGTTTTTAGTTAGTTGTAGTTATTTTGTAATGGGGTATTTGTTGGGTCCAGATTCAATAAGGTCACAATAAATGTTTCCTTTATTTCCTTTGTCTGATCCATCTCAGCCCCAATAAGTTTATTAAGTCATAAAACCAGATAGATGAAATAGATTTCATATCAACCAAAAAGGTTTACGGATGAAAAAAGTTGACAAAGACGGAAACGAAGGACATTTTCACTATAATTTTAGTTAGTTTGAGTTAGTTTTGGAACCACAAAATACAGTTTCAGTTATCGGTTTTTAAAAAACTCTCGTTTTTATTTTTATTTCAGTTAACAAAAATGTTTTTTCAATTCTAGTTTTCATTAACTATCATAACCTTGGTGCAGATCACAGTGGATCAATTCTGTTTTAACATGAAATTCCAAAAAAACCTTGAATAATAAATAACACAAACCAGAGATAAAAGCTGACAGACAGCATGATTTTGCAAACATTTCTGAGTGCAGACATAATGGTAATAAGTGGTGTGGGTGGAGGTGAAGACAGAACGGCTGCGTAACTTAATATCACCTCAGACTTTCTGCTCTTAGAGAGCAAGAAACCTCAAAAAGCACCCAGACTCTAAAAGCTGGTCAACTTACCATTAAACAGCCTTAATATAACATCAGTTTGGTTGATGTTTGTATTGAGAGCTTCAGTTCCATGAGAACGGACGTTTCCAGTTTGAGTGCTCCCAGCAGGATCAGACCATTTGAAGTATGAAGTTGGTTTTTCCCAGGAGAGGATCTGCAGCCAACAGAGGGACGGAGCTCCCAGTTCACTGGAACAACACAAACTAAACTAGTGTGAACCGCCAGCAGCCAGTCAGGGACCCTGGAAACAGTTTGCCACCCGTTTCAAATGTTATCAGTCCATTAATGGCTGTTTAAAAATAAAAAGCCATTATCGGTTGTTATTAGCCTCATACTTTTAGGTTTGAAGGAACCTGTTTCACATACGACTGTGTGCAGAAGCTAAGGGGAACTTTGGGTTGAACATTGGGGGGTTGAGATCAAAGTTATTATAGTAACGAAAACTGACGAAATAACAAAAACTAGAACTGAAAAAACATTTTTGTTAACTGAAAAGATAAATAAAAAAGGAGCTTTTAAAAAAAAAAAGATAACTAACTGAAACTGTATTTTGTGGTTCCAAAACTGACAAAAAAATAACTAAAATTATAGTGAAAATGTCCTTCGTTTTGTTAGGTCCTACAATGGTAAAAATGCAGCCCTAGAAATACCAAGCTAGGACAGGGCTCGTAGTGGTGTAGGATGGATGTGACGTTCAGTTTCATAATGTTCAGGCACCAAAACTATGGAAAACATGGTTCAGGTTAGGGAAAACAAAATACATGATCAGGTCTGGGGGGAGAAATGTGATTATATTTAGGGAAAAAACGTGGTCATATTTAGGGGAAACAAACTATGTGGTTAGGTTTAGGGGGGGAAAACATGGTTAAGGTTAGGGAAAACAAAATACATGGTCAGGTCTAGGGAGGCAAACAATGTGGTTAGGTTCAAGAGGAAAAAAAACTTGATTTAGGGGAAACAAACTATGTGGTTAGGTTCAGGAGATTTTTTTTTATTATTAAGTTAAGGGAAAACAAACTACATGATCAGATGATCAGGTCTGGGGGGTGAATGTGAATATATTTAGGTATTTAGGAGAAAAAAACTTGGTTAGATTTAGGGGAAACAAACTATGTGGGTAGGTTTAGGGGGAGAACATGGTTACGGTTAGGGAAAACAGAATACATGGTCAGGTCTAGGGAGGCAAAAAATGTGGTTAGGTTCAAGAGGAAAAAAAACTTGATTTAGGGGAAACAAACTATGTGGTTAGGTTTAGGGGGGAAAACGTGGTTAGGTTCAAGAGGAAAAAAACTTGGTTAAGTTAAGGGAAAACAAACTACATGATCAGATCTGGGGGGAGAATGTGATTATATTTAGGGGAAAACTTGGTTAGATTGAGGAGAAACAAATATGTGGTTAGGTTTAGGGGGAAACATGGTTAGGGAAAACAAAATACATGGTCAGGTCTAAGGGGGCCAAAAATGTGGTTAGGTTCAAGAGAAAAAAATGTTGGTTTGGTTAAGGGAAAACAAACTAAATGATCAGGTCTGGGGGGAGAATGTGGATATATTTAGGGAGACAACTTGGTTAGATTTAGGGGAAACAAACTATAAGGTTAGGTTTAGGGGGAAAACATGGTTAAAGTTAGGGGAAACAAAATACATTGTCAGGTCTGGGGGGGGGGGGGGGGTGTGTGGTTAGGTTCAAGAGAATTTTTTTCTTTGGTTAAGTTAAGGGAAAACAAACTACATGATCAGGTCTGGGGGGAGAATGTGGTTAAATTTAGGGGAAAAACTTGGTTAGATTTAGGAGAAACAAACTACATGATCAGGTCTGGGGGGAGAATGTGGATATATTTAGGGGAACAACTTGGTTAGATTTATGGGGGAAACATTGTTAGGGTTAGGGAAAACAGAATACATGGTCAGGTCTAGGGGGGGAAAAATGTGGTTAGGTTCAAGAGGTAAAAAAACTTGATTTAGGGGAAACAAACTATGTGGTTAGGTTCAGGGGGAAAACATGGTTAAGGTTTAGGAAAACAAAAAACACGGTCAGGTCTAGGGGGGGAAAATGTGGTTAGGTTAAGGGAAAACAAACCACATGATCAGGTCTGGGGGGAGAATGTCGATATATTTAGGGGAAAAACTTGGTTAGATTTAGGGAAAACAAACAGGTTAGGTTTAGGGGGAAAACATGGTTAGGGTTAGGGAAGACAAAATACATGGTCAGATCTGGGGGGGTGGTTAGGTTCAAGACGAAAACATTTTTTGGTTTAGTTAAGGGAAAACAAACTACATTATCAGGCCTGGGGGGAGAATGTGGTTAAATTTAGGGAAAAACTTGGTTAGATGTAGGGAAAACAGACTATGTGGTTGGGTTTAGGAGGAAAGATTTTGCATATTGGGACATTTACATGATGTAAAAAGTCACTTTTCACAAACATTGGTGGGAGGACAACCTCCCGGCCTTAATGTTGCTCTTGATACTAAGTAAAATCCTCCTATGCTCCCATCATAATAACCAGAGCCATTATAGGTTGGAACCTAACAATTATCATTAATATATGAGGCCATTTAATGATTATCTGGAGCAGGCACCTTCTAACCCATATCTATTGGGTTCATAATGACCATTCACTTGCATTTAAAAGTTCCTAATGGTGATTTTGCAGAGTGTATGTTTGCTGCAAATGTATTCAGAAACAGACTGGTTAGTGACTGTCAACACTGGCTCATTTTTATGGCGTATATTGCATCTGCAGATGCCATTTCAAGATATTAAAGTGCAGAAAGATGTGTTTTTACATAGGTTTCCCTGCTATCTGAGTCCCTGCTGCCTCCTTCTCTCTCTCACTCATCAACTCTCAGAGACAGGAAGCAATTCACTAACTCCTCTCATCACCACTCCAGTTGTTCCCGTCTCCCGCCATTTTGATAAATACCATGACAATTCACATATAGGGAGTCCAGCCATACCATATTAGCCTCAATATGATGGAGTGTGTGAATGTGGAGCACAAATCTAGGGCCCCTGACTGAGTATAGTGCAGTATCCTCTTAAATCTCTTCAAAAAGCAAGCATTCCCTCATGGATTCATGAAAAGAGCCCATTTATAGACATGAAAAAAAAGAGCCGTTTCAACAGACTTTAAGTGCTGCAGCCAAGGAAAACAATGTGCCTGGCCAGAAAAACTGAAGTCTGTAATGCAGCGACTTAATTCCATTCTCTCGCATGAAAAGAGAATAAAAAGTTCAGGCCTGGCTGGAAAAACTCGCTGTGTCCGAATTGTGTGCGACTGACAGAGGCACTGACATACAAAGTATCACTCTGCACGAAAATCAACTTCAAGCTAAATCACACCACAGGCCGCCTTAGCGGGGGCCGGAGTACGTCACAGAGATATGACAAGTGATTTATAGACAGCAACAGGACGGAGAGAGAGAGAGAGAGAGAGAGTGGGAAAGGGAGAGAAAGTATACAAAGACAGAGTAATAAAACGAGGGGGAGATGGAGAGCGTTGGTGCCAGTCGTCAGTCCATTTGGTCCATTAATGTGGAGAATAACGGCCTCGCTGACTGAGGGATGATGGGAAAATGGCCCTTCCTGTAGGGTAGCTCTTGAAGTGATGTATAGTTGTGAAGACAGAGCGCTGGATGGCCGATTCCTCCTTCCTCAGCTCATCACAGGCATAAACAACAGGAGGCCTTCCTGTAAAGAGAGGCCACTGACACACAGCCAGACCAACTACAATAAGTACGTCTACATGTACAGTTTAATCGAGCTGCGCTTAAAAATAGATTTTGGCCTTTAATAGCACTTCTGACCTTGTCCCAGTTTACATGCAACTGAGAAAATCTAATGATGGGAACGTGTCCTCCTCCTCAACACTGGGTGGAGATATGCGTCGTTTCAGCAGGTTAATATGGCGCCTACCTGTTGACCTCAGTTAGACACGCCGGTCAGTGCTGTTGCTACTGACCGGCGACCGGCTAATGTGACCGGCTAATGTGCGACTGGCTGATGTAACCGTCTCATGTGACCGGCTAATGTGCGATTGGCAAATGTGACAGGCTAATGTGTGACTGGCTAATGTGACCGTCTAATGTGCGACCGGCTAATGTGTGACCGGCTAATGTGACGAGCGAATGTGCGGCCGGCTAATGTGACCGGCTAATGTGCGACCGGCTAATGTGACTGGCTAATGTGCAACTGGCTAATGTGACGGCTAATGTGTGACCGGCTAATGTGCGATTGGCTAATGTGACCGGCTAATGCGCAACTGGCTAATGTGCGACCGGCTAATGTGACCGGCTAATGTGCAATTGGCTAATGTGACCATCTAATGTGCGACCGACTAATGTGACAGGCTAATGTGCGACCGACTAATGTGACAGGCTAATGTAACCGGCTAATGTGCGACCGGCTAATGTGTGACCGGCTAATGTGACCGGCTAATGCGCGACTGGCTAATGTGTGACCGGCTAATGTGACCGGTTAATGCGATCGGCTAATGTGCGACCGGCTAATGTGTGACCGGCTAATGCGACCGGCTAATGTGTGACCAGCTAATGTGTGACTGGCTAATGTAACCAGCTAATGTGCGACCAGCTAATATGACCTGCTAATGTGACCGGCCAATGCGACTGGCTAATGTGTGACCAGCTAATGTGTGACTGGCTAATGTGACCAGCTAATGTGCGACCAGCTAATGTGACCTGCTAATGTGACCGGCTAATGCGACCGGCTAATGTGCAACCAGCTAATGTGTGACCAGTTGACAGGCTACAGATTCAGATCATTTTAGCTGGGACTTACGGGCTGGTAAACACAATGGGGTTAAAAATATAAAATATAACCTACTCACATTTTTAAAGTGTCATATCACTTAAAACAGTTTTTCTAAGTTTAACCCTTTGCTAGGTACTGCAGTTAGACTTTGTAGGGCAGAATAGCTCCTGAGCTTCATTAGAGCGTAGCAGCGTTCAGCCCTCTGGTCACCGCTCTGACCAACAGCAGCAGCGTCTGGAGGTGGTTAACCAGCAGAGAGCTGAGGAGGTGAAGCCAGGAAACAAGCCCAGGTCTGCTGCCGGAGTGTGAAATCGACTGGAGCTGCGAGGCCATTCCTCCTACTGGCACACACAGATACGCAATCATGGCCGGCTTTTAAAACGCAGCTGTTCCAGAAGCCTGAGATGTGAATAATAGCTGCAATTTGAGATCGTTGTCAATTTTTCAAATAACTGACAAACACGTCGTGGATGATTGTTCTCAGACGCGGGGGGGGGGGGGGGGGCCTCCGAGGAGGAACGGCCAAAACAACTCACTTGGAGAAAATTGCCGTCTTGAAAACACGAGAGGAGAGTGATGACCGTTTAGTCCTGAAAGCTCTCCTCCTGGGAGACATTCAGACTCATCCGTCACACCGTCACACTGACGTTTGGTACAGAGTCGGCCTCAGCTCCACGTTTTCTTATGATTACTGAGAGAAAGAAGCTAAGTGGAAGATCTGCAGTTGGATGGCACAACAAACTTTTTTTAAAAGTGCCTGTTGGTTTGTCTGCAAGTATTCAAGCCTTTCTGCTGCTGCCTGTCTTTGGTTTTTGACTCCAGAACCTAAACTTTAACCCTGTGGAGGCTCCAAAAGCTCCAAATAATCCAGACTTGTTGATGACATCCAGACTAGAAAACAAAGCAGCGTCTTTTTTTTTAATCGTAATTATGTGTCTTTTTTTAAAAAATAATTTTGTGTCTTTTTTGGTAATTTTGTGTATTTTTGGGGTTATTTTGTGTGTTTTTTTGGTAATTTTGTGTCTTTTTTTTAGTATTTTTGTGTTTTTTTTTTGGTAATTTTGTGTCATTTATTAGTATTTTGTGTAATTTTTGGTAATTTTGTGTATTTTTTGGGTCATTTTGTGTCTTCTTTAAAGTAATTTAGGTTTTTTCTGTCATTTTGTGTCTTTTTTTTTTTTACTAATTTTGTGTCTTTTTTGGTCCTTTTGGTACTGCCTCCATAGTGTTTTGAAAGTAAAAAAAAAAGATTCAAAATCACATTTTATGTTGGACTAAAAAATACACAAAATGACTAAAAAGGACACAAAAAAACACAAAATGACAAAAAAAAAAGATACAAAATGACTAAAGAAAAGACACAAAATGACAAAAAAAAGACACAAAATGACCAAAAAAGAGACAAAATGACTAAAAAATACACAAAATGACTAAAAAAAAGACACAAAATGACTAAAAAAACCCAAAAATGACCAAAAAAGACACAAAATGACTAAAAAAAGACACAAAATGACCCAAAAAATGACTATAAAAGTTACAAAATGACTAAAACAAATAAACAAAATGACTAAAAAAGACACAAAATGACCAAAAGTCCCACTAGAATAAAACCAGAGTTGATGACAGGATCACACACAATCACAAGATCACATTTATGTTGGTTTTTCTTTGTTTCTTTTTGGTTCTAAATGTTGATCCAGTAAGTCAGAATAAAAAATCTATTATTATTATCAGGTCATATAGGTGAAAAATATACCAACATGGTATTTAAACCTGTTTTAAGTGGTGAATACAGACAGGATGGAAGGAGTTCAGATCTGGTTTCTCTTCTGTGCAAAGAGATTTCCCTTATAACTGCTTATTCCTCACCATAATGAAACTAAATGTCCTCCTTAAAGTCGATCCGTCTCCTGGCCAGCAGTGAATCTGGACCAGACAGTATAGGACACAATGAGAACTCAGCTTTGTTAAAGGAAGAGAAAAAACAAACCGCAAAAGTATTTTTCCTAATTGGGCCGCTAGAGGAAAAGCTTGTCAGGGCTGAAATCCATCACGCTGATTGCTGGCCCTGTCTGCATGGAGCCCCATGGGGCTGCTGGTTCTTGGGGGGGGGGGTTCTGTTGGGGTTCTTGTGGTTTTGGATGGTGCACATGCTAGTTGGATCTCCGGAGGGAAGCCCCGAGAGCTGCTCTTTACCCCCGTTAGTCATGAGCTCTGCTGTCTGCAGCAGCATGATGAACGAGCAGCTCAGAGTCAGGAGCTCTGACAGCTACAGGGTCACCTCACAGCCACACACTTACCAGGGCTCACAGGCTTTCTGGGGGTTATAACACACCTACACAGGCTCTATGGAGGATAGGAGTGGTGTAAATAGTTGATGTTGTTTTCCTTAAAGGACAACTCCAGCAGGAGTCTGTGTTCAGGGTGGTTTACTTTACAGAAAACGCCAAATGAGACTGGGTTAACAATAGGGGGAGGCCAAAAACTTGACTCAGCAGCTGTTTGCACCATTTATTTATTCATTCATTCATTCATTCATTCATTCATTCATTCATTCATTCATTCATTCATTCATTTTAATTAATTAGTTAGTTAGTTAGTTAGTTAGTTAGCTAGTTAGTTAGTTCATTTATTTATTTTCATTCATTAATGTATTTATTTATTTATTTTAATTCATTTATTCATTCATTCATTCATTCATTAATGTATTTATTTATTTATTTTAATTAATTAATTAATTAATTCATTCATTCATTCATTCATGTATTTATTTATTTTAATTCATTTATTCATTCATTCATTCATTAATGTATTTATTTATTTTAATTCATTTATTCATTCATTCATTCATTAATGTATTTATTTATTTTAATTCATTAATGTATCTATTTATTTATTCATTATTTTAATTCATTAATTCACTTATTTATTTATTATTTATTTATTAATTTATTTATTCATTATTTTAATTCATTTATTAATTAATTAATTAATTAATTAATTAATTAATTTGTTTGTTTATTTATTTATTTGCACCATAACAAAAGACAATTACAAAAAACTGAAATGAAACAAGAATAGTAAGTGCTGGAGAGGTTAAAAAACCCTTTATGGGCTTATAAAAAGCTCCCCCCCAAGAAATATACAAACATTACAAAAACTAAATCAACAGCAACAATGAGAGAAAGCAACAACAAATAACAACAATGAAGAAAGCAATAAAAGTGCCGTTTTATAGCACACGTTCAAATAAACTGTCATTAAGTGAAAATACAGTGAAAGGCTCAAAGTTATGAGACCAAACCGCTAAACGTCCTCTTTTCTATCTATATAACGTTATATATAACTTTATTGACTCGTTGCCATGGATACGCATTGTTCTGCTTCTCTCCTGATGACGGCTCGCCTTGTTAGTGACCTGTCAATCAATCAATCGATTCTCAGTTATCATAAATGTTAGTTATCCAAAAGATTCCCAACCCAAATCAATATCTCATTGAGTTTTTTTAATTTTAAATAATGATCAGGGCTCATTATCTTTATTTTTCAGGACAAAAAACAGGTCCAGGTGATCCTAAAGGTCCCAGGTTATACACTTCTTCTTTATGGAAGATAGTTGTGGTCTGAGTAGGAACTCTAGTTCCTCTAGTATCACTTTTATTTCTCTCCATCATTTCTAGAAGTGAAGATATATTTTGCACTGGCCAACAAACTGCAGAAAATCGATTTAAACAAATGGATATCAATCTGTTAAGAAGGATATTTTTCTGTGAAAACTTGAGTTATTTAGGAAGCTTCCAGGTTAATTTTACATGTGTTTGGTGCATACATGCAGATGATTCAGCGACAAATATCTCTGGTAAACCAGGATTAATGTTCCGTTAGTTAGATTATTTACATTGCAGCACATAGAGTGTCCGGCTGCTAATGGTGCGTTCAAGGTCTACACCAATGTCAGAATTTTCGACGTTGTTCCGAGCTCCAAGTTCTGACTTTCAGTGTAAATTAAACACACCATAAGGCGTTACAGTAAGAACGTGTTAGACCCGCCTTCAAAATAAAAGCAAACACATGTAGCTTTCAAAATAAGAGCACATGGATGTGTTAGCAGAATCCACCACAGAATTTACAAGAAGACTGTCAAAATAAGAGCCTTAAATATAACATAGAAGAACCCTTATTCTCCTTTATAAATGTTAGTTTTCCAAAAGATTCCCACCCAAAATCAATATCTCATTGAGTTTTTTTAATTTTATATAATGATCAGGGTTCATTATCTTTATTTTTCAGGAAAAAAACAGGGTTACCAGGTTATACATTTCTTTAGGGAAGATAGTTGTGGTCTGAGTAGGAACTCTAGTTCCTCTAGTATCACTTTTATTTATCTCCTTCATTTATAGAAGTGAAGATATCTTCTGCGCTGGACAACAAACTGCAGAAAATCGATTTAAACAAATGGATATCAATCTGTTAAGAAGGATATTTTTCTGTGAAAACTAGAGTTATTTAAGCTTCCAGGTTCATTTTACATGTGTTTGGTGCATGCATGCAGATGATGCAGCGACAAACATCTCTGGTGAAACAGGATTAATGTTCCGTTAGTTAGATTATTTACATTGCAGCACATAGAGTGTCCGGCTGCTAATGGTGCGTTCAAGGTCTACACCAATGTCAGAATTTTCGACGTTGTTCCGAGCTCCAAGTTCTGACTTTCAGTGTAAATTAACCATAAGGCGTTATGGTAAGATCGTGTTAGACCCGCCTTCAAAATAAAAGCAAACACATGTAGCTTTCAAAATAAGAGCACGTGGATGTGTTAGCAGAATCCACCACATAATTTTCAAGAAGACTGTCAAAATAAGAGCCTTAAATAAAACACAGAAGAACCCTTATTCTCCTTTACAATAATTCATTAAAATATGCAATGATTCAGATGGAATAGTGGCATTAGAATGTGCGAGAGGCACCAAATTTAGACTTTTAGGGCAAAAATGTTCTATGTTCTATGCCCCCCCTACTCTGTTTGGGTCCCCCATCATAGTCTCAGAAAAAGACACACAAAAAGACACAAAATGACTAAAAAAAAGAAACAAAATGACTAAAAAGACACAAATTGACTAAAAAAAAGACACAAAATGACTAAAAAAAAGACAAAAAATGCCTAAAAAAGACACGAAAAGACACACAATTACAAAACAAACAAACAAAAAGACTGAAAAAGAAACAAAATGACTAAAAAAAGATACAAAATGACCCAAAAAAAGACAAAAAATGCCTAAAAAAGTTACAAAATGACTAAAAAAATGAACAAAATGACTAAAAAAAAAAGACACAAAATGACCAAAAGTCCCACTAGAATAGAAAGTCTCAGAAAATCCTGACAGACAGTAAATCCCCCAGCAGTATTTTCAGTAAATAAAGGAGGAGAAATGTTTTTGGGTCCTTCATTGAGTCAGCTTCAAGTCAGTAAATTTGTTTGGCTGCACTGGGAATTTCATGCACAAACTTCCATTTATTTATGTAAATATGTTGGTTGTTGTCATTGAGTTGGAATCATTTTTCTGGCAGCTTCGTCCCCTGAGTTAAAAAATATTCCACCTGCCCCCCTGGTTTGGTCTCTGCCTGCTGTTTATAAGCCAAAACATCTAGATTTATCTTCACTAGGTGGTCCAGTCGCTCCATTTCCATTCCTAGACGTTTTCTCTAAGATCTCCTGTAAGATTCAGAGAAATGGAAACACGTTAGCGTTTCTAATGTCATCACCACACACACACACACACACACACACACACGCTCTCTGTCACACACATGCCGGCGATGCCTCGGCTGTCAGCGAGCTGCCAGGCTGCTGCATGAAGGAAGAAATGTGGCGTAATTCTCCTCAGATGTCGCTTGTTGTTTCACCGTAAAGTTTTGGCAAATTGCAGCGATTTGCAGTCATAAAAGTTGTCATGCACGAGTTTCCTCCAGCAGCAGACGTTCAGCTGGCTACACACTACTAATGATGAGACAAGCGGAGGTCTCCCGGGGAGACGGACAGGCCGGAGTGTGTGTGTGTGTGTGTGTGTGTGTGTGTGGACTTGTCACTCTTGGTTGATGTTGATGTGACTGTGGCTCTCTATGAGGGAGGTATGGCACAGAATCCAGACTGGAGGGGGCTATGTTGAGTGTAGTGTGTGTGTGTGTCTTCTCGTACTTCCTACATAGTGAGGACCATGACTTTAACCAGCAAACTGAGGAATTTTTTTCTTTAAAGGCCTGTTTTTTAATATTTAAGACTTGATTTTAAGGTTCAGGTGGTTGGGGTTGGGGTTAGACATTCGGTCCTCACAAAGATAGAAGGACAAGTGTGTGTGTGTGTGTGTATGTATTTGTACTCCAATCATAGTGAGGACCATAATTAGTTCTTAACTAACTGAGTGAGGACATTTCAGGGGGACTTCACGTCTTCAAAGGCCCTAAAAATGTTTGAAGGTTAGGACTTGGTTTCAGGTTTAGGGTCAGGGGTCAGGGGTCAGGGGCTACAAATTCATTACATCAATGACGTGTCCTCAAAAAGATAGAAGTACAAGGATGCGTGTTTGTGTGTTCTCGTACTTCCTACATAGTGAGGACCATGGCTTTAACCAGCAAGCTGAGGACATTTTTTCTTTAAGAAAAAGACTTGATTGTAAGTTTCAGGTTATAATCAGGTTTATGTTAGGGGTCTATGGAAGGCATTTGATGAATAGAGAGTCCTCACTAAGACAGAAGGACAAGGATGTGTTTGTGAGTGTTCTTGTACTGCCTACATAGTGAGGACCGGAACACGTTTTTAACCAACAGAGTGAGGACATTTTGGCCAGTCCTCACTTCTTTAAAGGCTTTTTTGAGATTTCAGACTTTGTTTTAAGGGTTAAAGGTTACATGATAATGATAATTAACTGAAACTGTATTGTGTGGTTACAAAACTAACTAAAATTATAGTGAAAATGTCCTTCGTTTTCCTCTTTGTCAACTTTTTTCATACATAATGAAGATGGATCAGACAAAGGAAATAAAGGCAAAATTTACTGTGACCTCTTTTAATCTCCCACCCAACAAATACCCCATTACAAAAAACTACAACTAATAAAAACTCAACTAAAACTTAAGCATTTAAATTAAATACATACTAAACTAAAACTAGCAAACTCACTCTAAAAACTCATTAAAACTAACTGAATTAAAAAAAAAAAATTCACAACGAAATTAAAACTAAAACTAATGAAAAATCCAAAACTATTATAACCTTGGTAGGGAATTCACTGTTACAATGAGGGTCCTCACAAAGACAGAAGTACAAGAATGTGTGTGTGTGTGTGTTGGCAGACATCACATGTCATGCCCCTCAGACTCTCACACACACAAACACAAACATCCATATCCAGCAGCAGCGAGCATGAATGGTCATTCAGCTGCAGCCAGCACTATGAAAACAAGTCAAAGGAGGAGGAGGAGGAGGAGGAGGAGGATGAAGGATGAAGGATGGAGTCTCAGGCCAAAAGAAACATGGTGGGCTCGTCTGTCCTCCTCCCTGTCCTGATGAGCACCCCAGGCAAATATTCTGTGAATGAGAGCATATTTCAGGGGGCTACACCGTGTGAAGGAGGAGGAGGAGGAGGAGGAGGAGGAGGAGGAGGAGGAGAGGTGACTCATCCATGATGTCATACAAGATGAAAAATTTAAAATGAGTCTCAATGTGTAATAGACGTCGTGCTTCTTGGTCTGCTACTTATATTACTGTACCCCAAAAATAAAGAGGTGCCCGTTTAAATTCTAATAGTTTTGGATTTGCATTATAATCTCAGAATTTCTCCAAAAATGATCATGGTCATTGAACAGGGATTGATAAAAAACTATATGACCTATCGAAACGTGGATTAATACACCGAGACTTGTGTCTACTGTTTAAAGTTTAAATGGAGTCTCTAGGTGAAATTATGCCGGAGAAGTAGACGTTTAAAAATCTACAATTATTGTTCTTTTTCCCTCATTTTTTGTCGGCCGTCTCATTCACTTCAAAGCAAAAATTTTGGGCAGTTTTTCGCGACGTAAATCTACGGAAGTCTTGTGTATCGGTGTATTAATCCACGTTTCGATAGGTCATATAGTTTTTTTATCAATCCCTGTTCAATGACCATGATCATTTTTGGAGAAATTCTGAGATTATAATGGGTGTGTATTGCACGGAATGTTCGTGTCACAGTGTGTGACATCATCACCAGAGTGTAGAGGGAGAGAAAAAACTGTCAAAAAATAAATTTGAAAACTGCGCTCCAGGCCGCAAATTCCACTCTACAGAAATAATTTATACATAGAAACGTAGGAAAATTAGTCTTCTCCCTCACAATCCTCTGGTAAAGCTGTCAGAGTTATAGTTTGGGCGTAGGACGCACAGATGATCCACCAACACCACCAACAGCCTCATTGGCTCCCATATTAAAAACGCAGGAAGATTTCTGAAAAAGGGAGATGTAACAGTTTTTTTAGATCGCTCTAACAAAGCTATTTTTTCATTTTTCTTTAAAAAAAACATATGTAGACGTTCAGGAAGAAATCAGGACGATCAAAGTGAAGTCGGATCAATGATAGGTATTATGGTTTTGCCAGAAATGTTTTCTGTTCGAGGCCAGAAATTCCAGCCTGTCAATGTTCCGGGACATTAGCAGGTGTCAGTTAATTCTGTTGATTGCTTTGATCTTTGATGTGATTACAGTTACAGATACACACACACACACACACACACACACACACACACACACACACACACATTTTGAGGTTAAAGGGCATAGTTATAAATCTCTGAAGAATCTCATCATAGTGTACACACACCGGCAGTAGCCCCCGTGGCCCTTTCAGAATTTCCCCAGAGGAAATTTTCTAGTTTTAATGTTACTACAGTCGGGCTTTTCAAGCCACAATTGCTCAAAATAAGAATATTTGGATTTATTTTAAGACATCATTGTTTTTCCAGTTCCTAGATATTTTTTTAAAAACTTATTTAAAGAATTATTACAAAGAAACATTTACTTACTGCACTGGCAGATAATTTGACTTGTTTCAAGCATGAATTTGTTTAATTCTAGTTATTTATTTCTTATTTTTTGTCAGTTGGTTTTTGCAGTGTTGCACCTTTTCAGCTTCACTGATCCCAAAAATAAAGAGTTGCCCGTTTAAATTGCCCGGTCAACATTTATGATTGTTTGTGTGGTCCAGGAAGTTCTTCAACAATGTACAAAACATAAACCTAAATGACTGGAACGAGCAGAACGGTTCAACACTTTACAGGAAGAACATTTGTATTTAAATTATTCAGCCAGTTATCCATTGAATTCTTGTTTTTCCTGCATTTCTTAATGGTCAATAGCTTCCTGTCTTGGTGCTAAGCTAAGCCATCTGGCTACTGGATTGTTTTTGTATTAAATGGACAGAAATGAGAGTGCTTTTGCTGTTCTCGTCTGACTTGTTTCAATAAAGCAAAAATAAAATAAATCAGAAATACTTTTTCTTTAATAGCCCAAACACAGAGAACATAATGAGCTGAGATATTTCCAGTCCTGCTCCAAAAAAAGGGTTTAAAAGCCTTAATTTCACCATTTTATTCATAAAGCAAGTAAAAATGGCCTCATGGAACATTAATATTTCAGCTTCAACACCTAATATGACTATTTTTCTACACTCCTGACTTTGTTTAGCAGCGATACGGTCACCAGGCTGACGTGTGTGGGACACAGAGCCTCCTTTGATCTCTGGCTGCAAACCTCCATAATGAGGTGACTTTATGATCATTGAGGATTTATGCTCATTGGATAGAACAGTTTTCAATTCAACAAATTATGGGCCTCGTCCGTCTGACATTTTCTCAGCTTCTCCCATTGCAGGAGAGCCGTGAAGTGAGAGGTCTTGTGGAGTTTCTGTGGGTGTGTCGAGTCCTCGTAGGGGTTTAAATTACCTTTGAAGTGGCTAATTTTCATTGTGGTGGACCAGTTTTGGCTCAATGACTCCAGCTGGTGAACCAGACGAGAGGAAACGGAGTTTGGCTGACGTGTTTCTACGGCGCAGGGTGGCACGAGGAGAGATTTTACAAATATTCAATTAATTAAGTCAGGTGCTGCCCCCACGACCCGGCCCCGGATAAGCGGACGAGAATGGATGGATGGATGGATGGAACACAATGACAATGTAAAACATGAGCTCAGATGGAGGCTGGTTCAACCCATTTCTCTCTCCGAGGGCCAGATTCTGAGTGTAGCTTTATTATTTTACATTATGAACTTTTGGACGGAAACACAAAAGTCATTCAGAGACACTTACGTCAATGAATTGACCATTTAATGGTTCGATTTGGTGGGAAAAACTTTGCTCTTGGAGGAAGCCCTCATCGAACCTAAACTGAAAAAAATGACAGAGAGAGTTAATAAACACTTTGATAATATTAAACGCCTCTAATCTGAATACGAGCCGTCCTAGCGGTCTTTTGTCAGGACTTTTTTAGTCCCTGTAGAAGAGCAGGGTCTGTTTTTCTCCCCTGAAAACAGCCTGGTTACTGATTGGATAGAACGCTAAGCAGGATGTGACGTAGTACTGGACGCCACAACAACACGCGACATTTGTAAAAGCAGATGAAGCAGTGTTGCTAACTTAGCAACTTTGTTGCTATATTTTGCGACTTTTCAGACCTCCTTAGAGACTATTTTTCAAGAAAGCGACTAGAGACAAATCCAGAGACTTTTTCTGGTGTTATTGGAGACTTTTGGAGACTCGTTCTTACTCTTCTTAACGAGCCACGGGGGCCGGAGGCTCTTTTAAAGAGCCACGGGGGCCGGAGGCTCTTTTTAACGAGCCACGGGGGCCAGAGGCTCTTCTTAACGAGCCACGGGGGCCAGAGGCTCTTCTTAACGAGCCACGGGGGCCAGAGGCTCTTCTTAACGAGCCACGGGGGCCAGAGTCTATTTTTAACGAGCGGCGGGGGCCGGAGGCTCGTTAAGAAGAGCCTCTGGCCCCCGCGGCTCTAACAACAAGTCAAACAGAAACGTGGCGGAACTGACTTTTTAAAAAAAATGTTCCTGCCCGTCGAAAATTATTTGACACACAGCTAAAGTTAGCTCGACAGTTAGCCTGTTAGCCCCGGAGCAGGCTAGGTCAGTGGTGTAAGTTACCATGGTTACTGAGCGGTATCAGTTACCATGGTTACTGAGCGGTAACCACTTTAATGGAACGCATCTCTCACTTGAATTAGCGAGGCTCATCATATTAAACCAGGCGTTTCCTTTATCCACGGTGATTCTGATAAATGTGTGAAGTGTTTTTGCATCAAAAGCTTTTGACATTTTGTAGATTTCTGCAAGAATTGCAGTTTCTGGCGTTTGGATGGTGAACTCTTCTGATGTGTAAACTTACGATTAACATCATCACACCTGAATAAAGTTATTATTATTATGCTATTACAATTTATGAGACCCTAGTTTGCAGAAATATTTAAAAACAACGTAGCTGCACAGTATTCACAGAACTCATTTTCATTCGGAAACTTGAGGTCAGAGGGCAAGAAACCCCATTAAAAAAAGGCTAAAATAATAGTTTTTACCTCCATAAAATCGAGCCTAATTTTGGAGCATTATTTAGCTCCTTTCTCCGATTTGCTGGAAGTCTTCCTCTCTTTTTCTAAAGTCAACAGCTGTCAACATGTCTGGGTCACTGGCTCACATTTACATGTTGTAATTCACCAAAGCTTCAGCCCAGTTCACAGAATGTCGTCCTGCTAAGCTTTTCCAGAGTCAAATTGGCTTGGAGCGTTAAAAGAAAGAGTAAAAACACAGTAAAGTGTGCTGTGTGTGGGACTGAAGATGCTTATCTCTGCCTCAAGCTGATAACTGGCCAACATGAGTGACAAGCAGCCAACAAAGAGCTGCTGGACGTCTTTAGACTCTCTGGTGTTTCTGAGTTGGTCATTCTGCACAATAGTTTCCCTGTAAGAGAGAGAAGAGCCACCACGGGTCAGAAAAAAACTAAAAAAGACACAAAATGACGAAACTAAGAAACAAAATTACAAAAACAGAGAAAAAATGACTAAAAAAAGACACAACATGATAAAAAAAGGCACAAAATGACCAAAAAAAGACACAAAATGACAAAAAAAGAATACAAAATGACCAAAAAAAGGCACAAAATGACTAAACTAAGACATAAAATGACTAAATAAGACACAAAATGACTAAAAAAAGACACAAAATGACCAAAAAAGACACAAAATGACCAAAAAAAGACACAAAATGACCAGAAAAAGACAAAAAATGACGAAAATGACCAAAAAAAGACACAAAATGACAGAAAAAGGCACAAAATGACCAAAAAAAGAAACTAAATTACAGAATAAGACACAAAAAGACCAAAACAAGAGACAAAATGAGTAAAAAAAGAGACAAAATGATCAAAAAAAGAAACAAAATGACTAAAAAAGACACAAAATGACCAAAAAAGAAACAAAATTACAGAAAAAGACACAAAATGACCAAAAAAGAAACAAAATTACAGAATAAGACACAAAATGCCCAAAACAAGAGACAAAATGACTAAAAAGACACAAAATGACGAAAAAAGACACAAAATGACTAAAAAAGAAACAAAATGACAGAAAAAGACACAAAATGACCAAAAAAAGACACAAAATGACCAAAAGATTACACAAAAAGACACAAAATAACTAAAAAAAGAAACAAAATGACAGAAAGACACAAAATTACCAAAAAAGTCACAAAATGACCAAAAAAGAAACAAAATGACCATAAAAAAGACACAAAAAGGCACAAGATGACGAAAAAGACACAAAAAGACACAAAATGACCAAATAAAGAAACAAAATGACAGAAAAAGACACAAAATGACTAAAAAAAGAAACAAATTGACGAAACAAAGAAACAAAATGACTAAAAAAAAGAAACAAAATGACTAAAAGAAGAAACAAAATGACAGAAAAAGACAAAATTACCAGAAAAGACACAAAATGACCAAAAAAAGAAACAGAATGACCAAAAAAGACACAAAATGACCAAAAAAGAAACAAAATGACCAAAAAAAGACACAAAATGACCAAAAAAAGAAACAAAATGACCAAAAATAGAGAGAGCAGAGAAAGAGAAGAGCTGCTGGACGTCTTCTAGACTTTTTAGAGTGTTTCTGTGTTGGTGATTGAACACAATAGTTTCCCTGTGAGAGAGAGAAGAGCCAGCTATTAAAATACCTCCTACTGGTCCTACTGGTCCTACTGGTCCTACTGGTCCTACTGGTGCTACTGGTCCTACTGGTGCTACTGGTCCTACTGGTGCTACTGGTGCTACTGGTGCTACTGGTCCTGATGGGACAAAACAGATCACAAGGAGCTCTTTGACACCAGCGTGTCTTACGGGGACTAAAGGACTCTGGTGGACTGGGAGCCCTCTCTAAAACACTGGTCCTGGTGTGTTTAAGGCTGCTGTAGATAAGATCAGCCTGTTATCACTCAGCTCCTCTAGTCGGTTCTAATGAGAACAGGAGATCATGTTCTTCATGAGTCTTTTCTTTCTTCTGATGGAGGTTCAGGCTCTCCTCTCCACTAAAACACCAGAATTACACTGCAAAAAGGTCTAAAACCAGATCAAACACTAAATCTGAGGGAAGTGATCCTGCAGCAGTGATGAACTGGCCCAGCAGAGTGACCTGGTGATTATTGGTTCTTACCAAGATACAAAAAACTTTTTGTGTCTTTGTTTTTGGTGTGTTTTTGTGTCTTTTTGTGTCTTTTTTTGTGTCTTTTTTTGTCTTTTTTCAGACTTTTTATGTCTTTTTTTAGACTTTTTATGTCTTTTTTTTGTTTCTTTTTTTAGTCATTTTGTGTATTTTTGTGTCATTTTTTAGTCATTTTGTGTCTTTTTTCAGTCTTTTTGTGTCTTTTTTTAGTCATTTTGTTTCTTTTTTTAGTCATTTTGCTTCTTTTTTTTAAAAGTAATTTTGTGTCTTTTACTTTCTTTTTTAGTCATTTTGTTTCCTTATTCAGTCATTTTGTGTATTATTGGTCATTTTGTGTCTTTTTTTTGGTCATTTTGTGTCTTTTTTTAGTCATTTTGTGTCTTACTTTCTTTTCTAGTCATTTTGTTTCCTTATTTAGTCATTTTGTGTCTTTTTTTGGTCCTTTTGTGTCTTTTTTTGTCATTTTGTATCTTTTTTATCATTTCGTCTCTTTTTTAGTCCTTTAGTCCAACATAAAATGTGATTTTTAATCTTTTTTTACTTTTAAAACACTATCATGCTCAATAAAGAATTGTAAACGTGTCAAATGTGACCAAAGGTGTCAAATCTACCATATAAGAGGGTTCCATCCAGTTCTATCATTTGATACTAAATCTATTTGAGCTTGTCTCCAGTTTTACTTGGTATATCATCATCAAACTGAAACTGGCCTCATGGAGTTTACAGCCAGAACTTTAGAGGTAAATGTACAGTAGGGCTCCACGCTGCTTTGTTTTATACTCTGATGGAGGCAACAAGTCATGCTTCCAATGCTGACGAGTCATTCTGCAGGTCAGGGAACAGGTCATTGTCACTGAGTCTTTATTGGTCTTAGTTTAGTTATTTTGTGTCTTTTTTGGTCATTTTGTGTCTTTTTTTTAGTCATTTTGTGTCTTTTTTTGCATATTTTTTTGTCATTTTGTGTTTTTTTTTTAGTTATTTTGTGTCTTTTTTTGGTCATTTTGTCTTTTTTTTGTCATTTTGAGTCTTTTTTAGTTATTTTGTGTCTTTTTTTTGTTATTTTGTGTCTTTTTTGGTCATTTTTTGTCATCTTGTGTCTTTTTTAGTTATTTTGTGTCTTTTTTTTGGTCATTTTGTGCCTTTTGTTGCATCTTTTTTTTGTGATTTTGTGTCTTTTTTGTGATTTTGTCTCTTCTGTGGGGGTTTTTTGGTCATTCTGTCTTCTCATTTTGTGTCTTTTTAAGTCATTTTATGTCTTTTTTTAGTCATTTTGTCTTTTTTTTAGGTCATTTTGTGTCTTTTTTAGTCTTTTTAGGTCATTTTGTGTCTTTTTTTAAGTCATTTTGTGTCTTTTTTTAGTCTTTTTTGGGTAATTTTGTGTCTTCTTTGGTCATTTTGAATCTTTTTTAGTCCTTTAGTCCAACATAAAATGTAAATTTTAGTGGTAGGGCTCCATGCTGCTTTGGTTTATACTCTGATGGAGGCAACAAGTCTTGTGGAGCCTCTGGAGGGTTAAAGTCTCGCTCTAATGTTCTCGTGTCTTCACCTTAAAGTCTCTCCGAGTCTCTCGTTGGCTGATCGCTCCGAGGCGTCACCATGTGTCCTCCAGCAGCAGAGCTCCATGCTGGTCCTCCTCTGGTCTCCTCCCACTGCAGGACCAGCTGTAGACCGTGAACCGTGGAGTACGGGTCTGATGCGGATTACCTGGAGTCTGGATGCGCGTTAAGCAGCGCCGCTTTCATTCTTTCAACTAAAATTCTCTTTTGAATGGGATTATTTCCGACATCGTCCAGCATGGCGAGCCGCCTCCTGCACACTCTGCACCTCCTCCTCATCCTGGAGTCGAGCTGGGCTAAACCCGGACCCGAGGACCCCGGGGAGGAGGTCTCACCGCCGGTGGAGCCGCGCGTCTTTACGCACGAAAGCGCAAAGCGCGACATGGTCTCCATCAACATGTTCAAAGTGTTCGACAAGTACAGCAAAGAGCCGCAGAGGCACAAGGACGGGAACACCGTGAGGAGCTTCACAGCGCTGCCCAGTGAGTCCACACGGCCTTTATTATTATTATTATTATTATTTATTATCATGTTCATGTTACTGTACAGGAGGCAGAATGGAAGAAGAGTCAAGTTAAACCTCGTTAATAGTCTCACGCTGCAAAAAAAGGTGATAAAAACCAGATCAAACAGTAAATCTGAGGGAAATGATCTTGCTGCATGGACAGATAATTTACCTTGATTTCAAGATTTATTAAATTAAGATTATTAAATCTAGAAATAAGCATGTTGAACACTTAAAATAAGAAATTAACTCTTAAAAGAAGAATAAAACCAGAATAAAACAACATAAAACCAGAAAAAAAAAACTGTTAAAACCACCTAAAACCAGAATAAAACCAAGATATTTCTTAAATTAAGATTATTAAATCTAGGAATAAGCATGTTGAACACTTAAAATATGGACGACATCACTACTGGAAGTCTTTTTGGATCATTTTGTGTCTTTTTTGATCATCTTGGGGGTTTTCGTGTGTCATTTTGGTTAATTTTTTTTCATAATATTTTGTAATTTTGAGTCTTTTTTGATCTAAAGTCGTATTATTTATACACAGATTGAAGAAAAATATGTTGAGGAATTCCTAGAAACAGGCAGTGTTTAGTGTTTAACATGCATGTTGAACACTAAACACAAGAAATTAACTCTTAAAACAAGATAAAATATGTAACACTTCTGAATCTAAGTTTTTAAAAAAAATCTTGGTAAGAAACAAATAATTTGCAGTGCAACAACAAGGTTAATTTCATAAAGTGTAAAAAGAATTGTTGTTTTTTTTAAAGTACAGGTTTTTCATTTTTATTTGAAGCATTCTTTTGTGCCACTCAAGTCTTAAAACATCTCCATCTTTTAGGAAATAAACTTTGTCGTTTATTTCCTGAAGCAGTGATGAACTATTCTTATTTATAATATTTTAAATAACAATGATAATTTGAGGAAAGTCAAGATTTATGTCATTTAAAGCAGCGGTTCTTCATGGAATTCCCCAGAAAAATGAGGAATAGTTTCACTAAGTTAGTGATCCCAATGTGACTATTTGCATTAAAGGGTTCTATACTTCTTCCATCTCTTTAACTGCAGCTGACCTTAATAATTTTAATCTACAAAAATGTTTTCAGATGGAATCACTGAAGAAAAATCATGTCAAATGAGTCTGTGAATCAGTTTACAGGCTGAGAACCTCTGATTTCAAGGCTGCTAAACTTTTATTTGACCTGTTTTTGTTGCACGTTTCATAACAGATTCATCTTTGACTTACTTCAGATATAGAAAAAAACACATTAAAGCTGTTGTTCACAAAATATTGACTTGAAAAAGCATCTGATTTGATCAGTGCAGGTGTTTTATCCATCACACAGCAGCTCACTGATATAAAAAAAGGTGTTTAGTCTAAAACCAGATCAAACAGTAAATCTGAGGGAAATGATCTTGCTGCATGGACAGATAATTTACCTTGACAAGATTTATTACATTAAGATTATTAAATCTAGAAATAAGCATGTTGAACACTTAAAATAAGGACGACGTTGAAGTCTTTTTGGGTAATTTTGTGTCTTTTTTGTCATTTCACATCCTTTTTTGATCATTTTGTTTTCTGTGACACATTTTCTTCAATCTGTGTATAAATAATGATGACTTTAGACCAAAAAAGACTCAAAATTACCCCCCCAAAAAAGATGTAAAATGACCAAAAAAAGACACAAAATTACCCAAAAAATATGTTAAATTACAAAATATTATGAAAAAATTTACCAAAATGACACACAAAAAAACCCAAGATGATCAAAAAGGATGTAAAATGACAAAAAAGACACAAAATGACAAAGAAATGTAGAATGACAAAAAATATGTAAAATTAAACAAAAATGACACACAAAAAAACCAACATGACAAAAAAGACTCAAAATGATCAAAAAAGGATGTAAAATGTCAAAAAAGACGCAAAATGACTAACAAATTATGTAAAATGACAAAAAACATAAGTAAAATTAAACAAAAATGAGACAAAAAACCTCAAAATGATCAAAAAATTATGTAAAATGACAAAAAGACACAAAATTACCAAAAAAATATGTTAAATTACAAAATATCATGAAAAAATTTACCAAAATGACACACAAAAAAAAATGATCAAAAAATGATGTTAAATAACAAAAAAGACACAAAATGACTAAAGAATTATGTAAAATGAAAGAAAAAAAGTAAAATTAAACAAAAATGATACACAAAAAACCAACATGACAAAAAAGACACAAAATTACTAATAAAGGATGTAAAATGTTAAAAAAATATGTAAAATTAAACAAAAATGACACTCAAAAAACCCCCAAAATGACAAAAAAAGACACAAAATTACCAAAAAAATATGTTAAATTACAAAATATTATGAAAAAATGTACCAAAATAACGCACACAAAAAACAAAATGATCAAAAAAGGATGTAAAATGACAAAAAAAGTTGTAAAATGACTAAAAAAAGTTGTAAAATGACTAAAAAAGAATGTAAAATGTTAAAGAAATATATAAAATTAAACAAAAATGACACTCAAAAAACCCCCAAAATGACCAAAAAAAGACACAAAATTACCCAAAAAGACTTCAAATAGTGACGTCGTCCTTATTTGAAGTGTTCAACATGCTTATTTCTAGATTTAATAATCTTAATTGAATAAATCTTGTCAAGGTAAATTATCTGTCCATGCAGCAAGATCATTTCCCTCAGATTTACTGTTTTACCTGGTTTTTAAACCTGTTTTACAGCGTTATGCTCCCCTCTGAGCTAAACATCTCCACCTCTGAGCTCCGACGGTGTTCTGATTTATTGATCTGAGAGACTTTAGGTCGGTTAGCTCTCCGGTAGCCGAGGTGTTAGACAAGAAGCTATTATCACACAGAGAGAGACAGACAGAAAGACTCTCTCTCTCTGTAAGCGTTTCCATATGACGGCTGGACTGAGCCAGTGTTTGTCTTCCAGCTGTGGTGGAGGTGTGGGGACCAGGTTGAACTATGAGGACCGAGGGTTAGGATGAGGCTCCGCTCATGCGTGAGGCAGCCACTTAAGCGTGCCGTGCTTAATATTTTCCATGCTGCTGCTTATGTCAGTCAGATGTGTTGAGCAACGCTGTGCAGAAGTCGGTTGGGTGTTTTTATTCACGTCAGTCAAAGAAGAGATGAGGAAGAGATGGAGGAAGCAATCAGAGGTTTAGAGAGAGATCCTCCTTCAGGGCTAAATAGCATCTGTTTGACAAAACATCCGTATGAAAATAAAGTTGTTCTTGTCAAGTTTTCATAATTTGTTGTTTTAGGCCAGTAGTTCTCAACCTTTTTCAGTTGCGACCACCAATTTATCATGCTTGTTGTCCACTGAACACAATCTCACAGTTCAGATCATACAAAAAAGAAACAAAATGACCAAAAAAAGTCTCTTTTGTTCATTTTGTGTCTTTTTTTGGTCATTTTGTGTCTTTTTTAATCATTTTGTGTCTTTTTTTTTATCATTTTGTGGTCAATTTGTGTCTTTTTTGGTCATTTTGTGTCTTTTTTTGGTCATTTTGGGGTCTCTTTGTGTCTTTTTTGGTCATTTTGTGTCTTTTTGGTAATTTTGTGGTCAATTTGTCTTTTTTGGTAATTTTGTGTCTTTTTTTTGGTAATTTTGTGTCTTTTTTGGTCATTTTGTGTCTTTTTTAATCATTTTGTGTCTTTTTTTTATCATTTTGTGGTCAATTTGTGTCTTTTTTGGTCATTTTGTGTCTTTTTTTTATCATTTTGTGGTCTCTTTGTGTCTTTTTTGGTCATTTTGTGTCTTTTTGGTAATTTTGTGGTCAATTTGTCTTTTTTGGTAATTTTGTGTCTTTTTTGGTTATTTTGTTTCCTTTTTTGGTAATTTTGTGTCTTTTTTTTTGGTCAATTTGTGTCTTTTTTGGTCATTTTTGTTTCCTGTTTTTGGTCATTTTGTGTCATTTTTGTGTTCTTTTTTTTTCGCTCATTTTTTTCAGCCGTCCCATTCACTTCAATGCAAAATTTTGGGCAGTTTTTCACAAAAAAATCGTATTCCGTAGAGAAAAAGTAATAGCACACCGATCCCGATCAAACCGAGACGAAATTGCATCCAGAAGAGGAAGAAGAACAAATCCACAGTATAACAGTAGTGCAGCACTGGTCCCTACAGCTATTGCTGTATGGGACCAGTGCTGGGGAGATTGCCCCGAGGCCCTAATAACTGACACAAGTCGCGAAAAAGTGCCCACAAATTTTGCATTGAAATGAATGGGACGGCTGAAAAAAAATGAGCGAAAAAGTACAATAATTGTAGATTTTTAAACGTCTACTTCTCCGGCATAATTTCACCTAGAGACTCCATTTAAACTTTAAACAGTAGACACAAGTCTTGTGTATCGGTGTATTAATCCACGTTTCGATAGGTCATATAGTTTTTTATCAATCCCTGTTCAATCACCATGATCATTTTTGGAGAAATTCTGAGATTATAATGGGTGTGTATTGCACGGAATGTTCATGTCACAGTGTGTGACATCATCGCCAGAGTGTAGAGGGAGAGAAAAAACTGTCAAAAAATAAATTAGAAAACTGCGCTCCAGGCCGCAAATTCCACTCTACAGAAATAATTTATACATAGAAACGTAGGAAAATTAGTCTTCTCACTCACAATCCTCTGGTAAAGCTGTCAGAGTTATAGTTTGGGCGTAGGACGCACAGATGATCCACCAACACCACCAACAGCCTCATTGGCTCCCATATTAAAAACGCAGGAAGATTTCTGAAAAAGGGAGATGTAACAGGTTTTTTTAGATCGCTCTAACAAAGCTATTTTTTCTTTTTTCTTAAAAAAAAAACATATGTAGACGTTCAGGAAGAACTCAGGACGCTCAAAGTGAAGTCGGATCAATGATAGGTATTATGGTTTTGCCAAAAATGCTTTCTGTTCGAGGCCAGAAATTCCAGTCTGTCCACCTCTGGCTGCTGTCACTGTTCCAGAAGATTCCACAGCTGTTAATTCTGTTGATTGCTCTGCTCTGATTGGTCGACCCCAATGCTTTGATGCTTTGATTTGATTACAGTTATAGATACACACACGCACACTCCTCCAGATACACATGCTTCACACACACATTTTGAGGTTAAAGGTCATAGGTTGCTGTATAAATAACTACTTGAAAAGGAATGCTTGTTGTAGGTGTGCTCCTTGTATATTATGTTGTATTATAACATTACTAGTATTAATTGTTATAAATCTCTGAAGAATCTCATCATAGTGTCATCGTGCCCCCGTGGCGCTTTCACAATTTCCCCAGAGGAAATTTTCTAGTTGTAAAGTGTTATCCTTGTTTTTTTAACCAATCATTCCTCTCCTTTCTGTTCTCCAGGAGTCTTACACGGTAAAGAAGTCTTCCAGTTCAACCTGTCCTCCATCCAGGAATCAGAGCTCGTCCTCCTCGCCTCGTTCCATTTCCTCTACAAGCGTCCTCGCCACCACCAGCGACCGTGGCGTCTCCGCCGGCCCCCCCACCCCTCCCCCACCTCCTCCCACCTCCTCTTCCACGGATCATCATCTTCTGCAGAGACTCCTCTGGGAAACGTAACTCTGGCTCCTTTCAGGAAAGGCTCCTGGCAAACGAGAGACGTAACGGCGGTGGTGAAACACGCCAGAGACGTCGGAGAGTTTGTGGTCACGGTGGAGTTTGAAACGGGGGTCCGGGGGCCACAGAGGGGCCCTCACGGCCAGGAGAACCTCTCTTCGGAGAACCTGCCGTATATCTTAGTGTATGCTGATGATAGAGCGATAGACGAGCCGAACAGTGTGGCCACGTCGCTGCAGAGGTACGGGCCCTTCCCCGGAGTGGAGGACGCGTCCCATTCAGCTTCGAGGGTGCGGAGGGAGCTCCAGATCCACACCAACGACATCCCAGAGGTTCAGTACAACACCCTGAAGAACCACGAGCTGTGGCAGAACACGTACTTCCCGGCAGAGAAAGCCAAAGCGGCGGTGAAGGCGGGCAGGAAGCATGGTCCGGAGAGCGGCGAGGGGCCGGGGAAGCCCCAAGTGTTGAGCTTCGACGAGAGGACGATGAAGAAGGCGAGGAGGAGACAATGGAGCGAGCCCCGGGTCTGCTCCAGGCGGTACCTCCGGGTCGACTTCGCCGATATCGGATGGAGCGAGTGGGTTCTCGCCCCCAAGTCCTTCGATGCGTACTACTGCGCCGGGGCCTGCGGGTTCCCCATCCCTAAAGTGAGCCGAAGAAACTTTTAACCTTTTTAATTCTGGGTTC
This sequence comes from Centropristis striata, assembly GCF_030273125.1. Lineage (NCBI taxonomy): Eukaryota > Metazoa > Chordata > Actinopteri > Perciformes > Serranidae > Centropristis > Centropristis striata. The sequence goes on from NC_081537.1 coordinate 607,024, forward strand.
ATTTTTATAAGTTCAGATACTAGAAATACACAGCATTTTAAACTTTTCCCATATCATATAATGCTCCGTTTTTTAGCTTTGAAATCAGAACTCCTGTGCGACGGTTCGGAAAAGACATTATGACATTTGGGTGGGCTAGATGCATGGATTAAAGTAAAAAAAAAAAATCTTCTGACTGAAATTTTATTGGCGCTACAGCCAAGTCACGGTCAGTGTGTGAAACATGTTCCAGGTTACTGACACTTAAGAAATATTAATGCATAAGAATTCAGCACCAAATGCAGCCATCACACTAAAATTGTTTTACAGGAGGAGGGTTTTAACCAGCTGTTCTATTGCATCTATCTATTGTTTTTTTGTCTTTTCAATTATTATTTTTTTTGCAAAGCTTGTCTTTACTCTCAAAAATAATCAAGCATCTACATAACTTCATAAAAACAAGTTCAAGAAAGCAACTGGAGACAAATCCAGAGACTCCTTCTTACTCTTCTAAGAAGAGCCTCCGTTAGCAGCAGTTACCTACAGTTAGCTCTGTAGCAGTACAGTGTGTATGTGCTAATAGGCTAACAGTTAGCTCTGTAGCAGTACAGTGTGGATGTGCTAACAGGCTAACAGTTAGCTCTGTAGCAGTACAGTGTGTATGTGCTAACAGGTTAACAGTTAGCTCTGTAGCAGTACAGTGTGTATGTGCTAACAGGCTAACAGTTAGCTCTGTAGCAGTACAGTGTGTATGTGCTAACAGGTTAACAGTTAGCTCTGTAGCAGTACAGTGTGTATGTGCTGCTGCTGCAGGAGGTGTTCACTTAGCGATCTCTGTTTGTTTACAACAAGCACCAGACACTCTGTACACAGTTAGTGATGCCGGTTAATTCACAATCACTATGTTTATGATCAGTGGAGACTTTCAGCTGCTGACGTTGTGCACAGATAGTGAAAACCATACGCCACCTCCAGAGTCCCAAACCGCTAAACCTCCTCTTTTCTATCTATATAACATTATATATAACTTTATTGACACGTTGCCGTGGATACGCATTGCTCTGCTTCTCTGCTGATGACGGCTCGCCTTGTCAGTGACCTGTCAATCAAAGGTAGCCCCGCCCCAAATCATACGATTCTTTATCTTCTATTTTCTTCTAAATGGGGCCATTATTTACACTATTAACATCAGATTGTCTTGAAGAAGATGTTTTACTAGTGATTGAGACCATAGTGTTGTCCTGAAAAACATTTCTGAGGGAATAAATCAAGAGAGAAGTTTTCTCATTTTGCACTGAAATGAATGGACAGAAATCTTTCTGTAGCCAAACTTAGTGCCCCCTGCTGGAATTTATGGTAGAATGAACTTAAGGTACTTCCTGGTTTGCCTCCCTGCTCAGACCAGGAGGTTGCCGCTTGATTAAAACATGCAAAATGAAGAAATTGCCATTTGGTGATACCACACTTTTATTACAATGAATCCCTTTGACTCCATCTTGTCTCCGTTAGGTGGTGCGTCCCTCCAACCACGCCACCATCCAGAGCATCGTCCGAGCGGTGGGGATTGTCCCCGGCGTCCCCGAGCCGTGCTGCGTCCCCGAGAAGATGAGTCCCCTCAGCGTCCTCTTCCTCGACACCAACAGGAACATGGTGCTGAAGGTTTACCCCGGCATGTCTGTGGACACATGTTCCTGTCGGTAGGACTCACATCAGTGGAGACTTGAACATTTCCACACTGCAGCTGAGGATAAACTGATTTGACTTGCAGGACTCTGGAGTCTCAGTTAGAGAACTCTTTGCTGAATTTTGGACGAGTCTCCGTCATGGTCCGACTGAACTTTTTCCTGCTTATCTAACAATTTCCATAGCTGGTGTTCTCCATCAGACCACCTTCATTTCTTTTGATCTTGTCATCTAAAAGCAGCTTAAAAGGTATACAGGATTTTCTTTAAAATTAAATAATGTATAGACTTTCTTTTCGTGTCGCTACGAAAATAGCACCAGTGCAGAAAAAAGGTAAATATAGAGAGACCGGAGCAGGTGGACAAAGTTTCCTCCAAAATGAGAGTGGTTATTATTTTGTTTTCACGTTTGTTAATCCAAGAAGAAGGGGCCACATTTGAATGTTTGCAATAATTCCTGCATAGTATAGTAGTCCACCTGGAGTCCAGGAAAGCTCCGGAGCACGACTTCTTCATGACGTCACGACATAGAAACAGCATGGAGTCCTGCTGTCAGCTGAACTCTAAAGTTTTGGCTTTTCTAGAAGTTTCCATGTCCAAATTAATGCATCAACCCATTTTCAGAAAAGGTAAAAAACACCTTGACCAAGTGTAGTAACATGATTTTACTTTTTTTGCATTCAGCATTTTTAATGCAATGTGTGCATGTGTTTGCTGTTTTTTTGTCATTTCTTTGTGTTTTTATGTGTGTGTTAGTGTGTGTTTTTTTTGTATTTTTTGTGTTTTTGTAATTATTTTTATGTTTTTGGTGTTTATGTGTGTTTTGAGTGAGTTTTTGTATTTTTTTGTGTGTTTTTTGTGTGTTTTTTCTATTATTTCTGGGGGGGGGGTTGTAATTATTTTGCATGTTTTTGTAATTATTTTTATTTTTTTGTGTTTATGTGTGTTTGGAGTGAGTTTTTATGTGTGTTTTTGTAATTTTGTGTGTGTTTTTGTGTTTTTTCTTTGTTTTTTTGTGTGTTTTTTGTGTTTTTTTTGTTTTTTAAATTATTGTTTCTGTTTTTTGTGTTCAAAATGTTGATCCAGTAAGTCAAAATGAAAGCGATAATAATCAGGTCATATAGGTGAGGTTGTGCTGAAAACAATGATATCAACACGTCATGGTGAAGATTTAAAGTGGTTTATACAGAATGAAAAGGAGTCAAAAACTGACAAAATAGCCCCAAACTCCAAAGGGGTTAAAGTTAAGTACAGAACCCCTGCATGTAGATCCTCATCACCTTATTTTAGTCTTTCCATCACACTTTCTCTTTGATAAAGTGCTTGTTTTAACATTAGACAAGATAAGACTGGAGCTTCTCTGGCCTCAGCTCTGACTTCGACCTGGTTTTGGAAATGTTTCAAGCATCAACGTCTCCATTTCGACAGTTTCTGAAACTCTTCATACATCTCTGCTGCTTGTCTTTGTCTCTGGGATTCAACTGGGACACACAGATGAGGTGCAGACTAATTCCTGGACTCAGGAGGGACTCAGAGGCGGCATAGCTCCTAAACGAATCAACCCTCATCATGTAAATATTGTACTTACTAATGGAAACTAAATGGTGCTTATTCTAATAGATTGTCACATTATTGCAGTGGAAACACCTCCCATATATCAGCAAGAAACTTTATCCGTGCATGAGAGGTAATATCTTCTTTAAACTATATTTTAATAGCCATTTGTTTATATTTTGTACATAATGAGTGTATTTTGACAGATTTAATGTGGTAGAAGTGTTGAGGTGCTTTGAGTTCCAGCAGAGAGAAACACGGAGCATTGCTGCCTCCTGCTGGCCGGTCAGTGGACAGTTTAAAAGACTATTTAAAGGAGGTTCCAGTAGTTGCTGTTGAGGTTCAGTATTCCCCTTTAACACTCAAAGCTGACATGTACAGTTTGTAATAATAGTAGATTTCCATAGTGAGTAAAAAGGGAAAAATGTATCTGACTTTATAACTGTTTGGCTAAAAGTGTATTTGAATAGTTCTGTGATGAGACATAATTAAAGAAAATAAACTAAAGTGTACATACCATCAAAGGCAGCTGCTGACTTTTTAATAAACAGTATGTGAAGGATATATGTTATAGTGTACATTTAATACATAACTGAGGCTCAGACTTGAGTGCTCGAGTTGCATTTATTGATCAGATGTGATTATTTTGTTCGGTTATGGAGCCAGAAGAGGTTGAATGGCTTCACTGAAACAGATTTCATTCATTATTACAGGATGTCCATTTCAATCAAATCAATTCAAATTCAAAACTCCTTTATTTCTCCCGAGAGTGAGTCCAGTGAGTCTGTTATCTCTGTTAGAATGAGACAGCCTGATGGCTTTTAGGAGAGAATAATAATAATAATAATAATAATAATAATAATAATAATAATAAAATTAGGAGAGAAGGATCTTTTGAATCTCTCCGTCCTGCAACGGAGAGAGGAGCCGTCTACTGCTATTTTTTGGTGTTTTTTGGGGGGATAATTTTAGATCTCTTTTGGGTAATTTTACATCTAGTTTTTAGTAATTTTACATATTTTTTGGGATATATATTTTTTTAATTGGTAATTTTACATATTTTTGGGGTAATTTATTTTAATTGTAATTTTAACATATTTTTTTGGTAATGTTAAATCTTTTTTGGGGTAATTTTTTTTCTTTTAAATTGTAATTTTAACATCTTCTTGGGTAATTTTAAATCTGGGGGGGGGGGGTAATTTTACATCTTTTTTGTAATATTACATATTTTTGGGGATCATTTTATATCTTTTTTTGGTAATTCTAACATATTTTTGGGGTCATTTTACATCTTTTTGGGGGTATTTTTTTTTTTAAATGGTCATTTTAACATCTTTTTGTGGTAATTTTACATATTGTTGGGCCCTTGTGTTGATTTTTTGGACTAAACAGCCTCCATATAAAACTTTTATCAGCCATCAGAAACAGGGTCAAACTCTTGTGTAATTTCAGGTTTTTACTGCATATTTTTCAACCCACTAAGTAAAAGACCAGTTTCCCAACAGATCGGTCTCAGTCCAGTTTCTCCCGCTGCCTTTATTTTATTTTCCGACATTATTTGCTGTGTCCATGCCAGTAGATTCTGTCGTTGCCTTTCATCACTGATTGACTCCATAGAGACGAACTCTTAAAAGCTTGAAAGGGAAACAATGAAAGCATTTTTATGAAACCCGGCATGAACCAAGTACTGAGTGAGTTACTGCATGGGTGAAAGACAGAAATTCCAAGATAGGCCGGACTCAGGCCAACGTCCCCGGACTCGTTGGCTCTGGTTCGGGCTCAAACCCCCCACAGAGAACAAGGGGAAGATCCCCCCATCTATTGAGGACACACAGTCATAGTCAGGAGGCTGAGGACCAGATTTAACCCTGTGGAGTCTCCAAAAGCACCAAATAATCCAGACTTGTTGCCTCCATCAGAGTATAAAACAAAGCAGCGTGGAGCCCTACTGTACATTTACCTCTAAAGTTCTGGCTGTAAACTCAATGAGGCCAGTTTCAGTTTGATGATGATATACCAAGTAAAACTGGAGACAAGCTCAAATAGATTTAGTATCAAATGATAGAACTGGATGGAACCCTCTTATATGGTAGATTTGACACCTTTGGTCACATTTGAAACATTTACAATTCTTTATTGAGCATGATAGTGTTTTAAAAGTAAAAAAAAGATTCAAAATCACATTTTATGTTGGACTAAAGGACTAAAAAGACACAAAATGACTAAAAAAAGACACAAAACACACACAATTAGAAGACAAAAAAAACACATAAGACACAAAATGACCAAAAGAGACACAAAATGACTTACAAAGACATGAAAAGACATGAAAAGGATTGAAAAATGGAAAAAATAGCCCTATAAGACTCCATAGAGTTAAACAGTTTTGCAGCATATTTGTGTTTTTTATTGTCATAAATAGTAACATTTTATTTCAGATTTCATGAGTTCTGTGTATTTTTGGGCTCAATATGTTAATAAAGTGGGTTAAAGCGCCTAGCTGTAACCTCACCTAACAACAGAGCTAATGGAAAAATGGTGAATCGTCAGGGAGACTAAAATGCTGAATATCTCAAAAAGAAAAAGAGAGGGTACCATGAAAGTTTCATTGAGTTCGGCTTTATAGAAGCAACGGACAATGGGGGCGTCGCCAAAGTTTACAATGGTAAAAATGTGGGTTCCTCAAGAAAAAGGTTGGGAACCACTGGTTTAGAAGATATATTGGTTCTCATAGACTTTATATGGCTGCCATCTCCGATCCACAATCTTGATGAAGTGGCTCCTACCAAAAATTGAAACTTATGGTGATGGAGAGCATATAGAGAAAATTTGGTGTGTGTCCCCATTCTTCTTAAATCTGGTCCTAAGCCGCCTGACGAATATATCAACATGGTCTCACAGGAATCCGTGAAATAGCCACGGATTAGCTTAACTCAAAATCCGTGGAATAGCCACGGAATCACTCAAATTTCCATGAAACTGACACGGATTTCGCTAAAATGCAAGTTAATGACAGTCAAATCCCGTGGCTATTCCAACATACAAAGTGATTATGTACATTCACTGAGTGAATATTTAGAAAATAAAACATATATTTCTCGCTAGAAATGTGATCAAAATCCATTTTTATGCAGAAACTAAGTCAAAATATTGATTTTTTTCACTAAAAATGAGAGAACTGTCCGCCATGTTTTTTGTTCTGACAAAAAAAAACGCCGGAACCTTGAAAGTCACGTGACTTGGAACAAACCAATAGGAACAAATATCCATGGAATAGCCACGGGATATGACTGTCATTAACTTGCATTGTAGCCAAATCCGTGTCAGTTTAACGGAAATTTGAGTGATTCCGTGGCTATTCCACGGATTTTGAGTTAAGCAAATCCGTGGCTATTTCACGGATTCCTGTGAGACCAGGTTCAATATATAGATATGATATATACTGGTGGTAACTGAGGAGATCATATGAGGCTAAAGGAAAGAAAGCCAATTATTTTCTTGGACAGTGAAACGGATTGTCTGACATGTTGCTGCTGCTATTTTGAGAATCTTTGGGGAAACCCAGACAGGATGTGGAAGTGTTGACATGGACTTGGTTTTGTCAGAGACATTTCAGCTCCGATAAGAACGTGTCACTGACTTCAAATATTTACAGAATCGACTCTGTGCATTAAGATGGAAAGATACGGATTTAGTGGAATGAGTTTGTTCTACTTATGTTTTCCATCATGTGATAAGTCTGATAAGGCCTCTAATATTGCATGTTCCTGTCCTGTGAGTGAATTTACAAGCAGAATTCAAGATTTCCATATGGTAATCTACACTACAGGCCAAAAGTTTGGAAGCAAGATCAAATTTGTACAAAAAAAAAGATCATAGTTTCATTGCTATACTTTGCAACAAAATAAAGGTGATAATTACATAAAGAGTCACTTATTAGAACATGTTTTGACTGTAATTATCAGGTCTTCACTGCAAAAAACATGAAGCTCACCAAGTATTTTCTTCTTCTATCTACCAATAGTATCTTAATTATATTGTTTTGAGTATCATTTACCTACTGACCATAGCTTTATGTGCATATTTAAATATAAGTATTATTATTATTATGTCCATATTTAATTATCTTATTGTGTAAAGACTTGTTTTTAGGATTGACATTGTGAGCTTTTTCATGCTTTTCAATCTATTCAACTGTTGAATATGGTGAGTTTTTACCTCAAATATTGGCTCCAGTTGAGAGTTTTAGTTGCATGCAGTTGAAATGATATTTCAAAAGTATTTTCTATCCACCAAAACGTGCTCGTTTCAAGTATTTCTGGCTTATTTTAATGTTACAGTCGGGCTTTTCAAGCCACAATTGCTCAAAATAAATATATTTGGATTTATTTCAAGACATCTTTGGTTTTCCCAGTCCCTAGATATTTTTTTTTTTACTTATTTAAAGAATTCTTACAAAGAAACATTTACTTACTGCACTGGCAGATAATTTTACTTGTTTCAAACATGTATATGCTGAATTCTAGTGATTTATTTCTCATTTTTTGGCAGTTGGTTTTTGTAGTGTTTGGGTTTTTATTGCTTAGACTTTGTGTTTCCTTCTTTCTATCCTTCTATTGTGTTTGTAACTCTTTAAGTAGATAAATAAGTGTGTCACTGCACTAGTTTAACAAAATGACCTCTGACCTTTTCTAACAGACCAGTTCCTGCTTACAGCTGTTCACTATCATCTAATGAGCTGCAGGAATGACTTACTGCAATTATTTACTGGAAGAAGATCTCAGAGGAGTGCTAATTCAAATTTATAGAGATGATTGAGAAGAGTATTTATATGTCTGTAAATACATATTGCAGTGTTCTGTGTACCTATCTTTAGGAGTTTTAAAGTGGCTACAAGGTTTGATTTTCCAATAATATTCAAATAGTTTCCAGTGAATATCAATGTTCAGTGTGTATGTGCTGGATGATGTGGTACTTTATGAAAAGTAAGTGTTTTATGGAGTTGCAGACGAATACATACTTCCTATGGGCACTGCACTAGTCTGATAAACACGAATGTATTGAAAGGGACCAAAAAAGACACAAAATGACCATAAAAAGATACAAAATGACCAAAAAAATACACAAATGATCAAAAAAGACACAAAATGACTAACAAAAAACACAAAACGACCATAAAAAAGACACAAAATGTCTAAAAAAAGATACAAAATGACCAAAAAAGACACAAAATGACCAAAGAAAAGACACAAAATTATCAGTTCTCCTCACATATTGTACATATTGAAGTATTGTGATTTTTCCAGCCTCTCCTGTCCTCTCCTCTCTGCTCTGTGTAAAGGGCCTATCAATGTTCAGTGTGTATGTGCTGGATGGTGTGGTACCTTATGAAAAGTGTTTTATGGAGTTGCAGACGTTGTTGTAGCACGATTAGCATGCTAAGCTAAGGAGATTTAGCTTTATTCACTTCTTATGTTGCATTACTATGTAATTCAGGGATGACATTCTTGCTTAGCGTAATGCCCATAATCGTTTGATATGAGAAACTTACATGCAATATAGTTTATCAGCTAACTGGGTTCATGTTAATGTACTTTTAATGCAGCATACTGCGTAATGTGCTATCTCACCATTAGCATGCTAAGCTAAGAGATTTAAGCCCTTTCTCCTGCATTAGTTTGATCCATTGAAAAAAGTAATAACAAAACTTTATTAACTGACAGCTAAGCATAATACGGACAGAAAAATACTTCCTACATGCACTGCACTAGTACACTTAATTCATCATTGTTAGCATGTTAGCAGTCTGCTAGTGTTCACTGTTAGCAGGCTGCTAGCGTTCTCTGTAAGCAGGCAGCTAGCGTTCTCTGTTAGCAGGCTGCTAGCCTTCTCTGTTAGCAGGCTGCTAGCGTTCACTGTTAGCAGGCTGCTAGCGTTCTCTGTTAGCAGGCTGCTAGCGTTCACTGTTAGCAGGCTGCTAGCGTTCTCTGTTAGCAGGCTGCTAGCGTTCTCTGTTAGCAGGCTGCTAGCGTTCTCTGTTAGCAGGCTGCTAGCGTTCACTGTCAGATATCAAGCGGTTGTCACCACCTCCAGCCTACTGCTGGTGAGGAAGTCAATGGCCGTTCTTGTGAACACACACAGCTGCATTCAGAGTTTATTAGCGTTCAACTTTGTCAGCTTATAGTTCAACTTTGGCCGTGCTGATTTTCCTGGTATCTGAGTTCCCTGAAGCATACGGCCATATTGGATTCATGCCAGCAACATTACAGCCCTCACTACAGTTTCAATATGGATATCTGCAGAGTTTCCTATAGCATGGAAATGTAATAAATATTTAATTTTGTTTCTGTTTAACATTAAAAGTCCTCTGTTTCTGTGGACAGAATCCTTCAGGTTGTTAAAACAAGGATTTTATTCATTATGTCGATTGACAGCCAGAGGTGGAAGAAGTATTCAGATCCTTTACTGCAATAAAAGTACTAATACCACGCTGTGAAATTACTCCACTACAGTAAAAGTCCTGCATTCAAAACTTACTGAAGTAAAAGTACAAAAATATCAGCATCAAAATGTACTTAAAGTATCAAAAGTAAAAGTACTCGTTATGCAGAATGGGCTCACTCAGATTGTTTTATATATTCTAAAGGTATTATTTTTATAGATGCATTAATGTAAGCATCATTTTATTTTTTGCAAAGACAGAGCTCATTTTAACTTCCTAATGTGCTGTTATGAGGTATCATTTAAAAACAAATTTCTAATAACTTTAAATTTCTCATGTTTTTCATGCTAAATCTTTGTAGTGGAGTAAAAAGTACAATATTTACAATATATTTACAACAAGCACCGGACACTCTGTGCACAGTTAGTGATGCAGGTTAATTCACCATCACTATGTTTATAATCAGTGGAGACACTGTGCATAATTAGCCATGCTGGTTTGTTTATGATCAGCAGCGGACGTAGGTTGCCACTTGGTCCTGCCTTGGTCGGCTTTATATTTACGACAGCTACAGTGCTAATCTTGCTAGCAGTAGATGCTAAATCTCAGAGATTCAAAACATAGTTTTGTAACAAACCTGGTAGCTGCATTGTGAGAAAGAAAAGAAAATGTTTGTTCTGGGTGTGACGTCTAAGTGTTTTATTAGATATTTCATTTTTATTTCACACTGCTACTTGTTGCATTTGTTGTACATTTTGAGACTTGCTGGTTTACAAGATTATTTCTTTTGCACATTTCCATAACTATCTGCGTCTGTATTTTCCTTATCAGTACTTTTGAAGGGATCAAAGTCATCAGTTTTTATTACATTTTGGTATCTGGAACGTATGCGTGAGCCACAGTGTCATACAGAGGTTGGATACGAGACTAACTTGAAAGGAATTCTATTTAGCAGTGATGGTGATGAAGAATGCAATGTGTCATTTTGTTCCTTTTAAGAGTTTTGTTTCCACTGGCCTCAACACTTTCACCCTCAAGCTGGGAAAAGGCATTTTATGGAAGTGTCTGCTTGTCAGTAAGCTCATAGTTCCCAGTGCCTCCCTCATTATCTCTGTCGAGTGTTTACAGTGTCTTCATTAGCGCCAGCCGTCTAATGATAACAAAGCTTAAAAGAAGGCATCAATGGCAGTGATAAGCTTGGCCAAGCTACTATTTTGGTTGACACAAGCCCCTGTTTACTCTGAGAGCATGGGAGCGGACACCACCACTGGGCTCCTTGCATTGGGGATCTCCATTTTCAAACCTTGCCGTCGCAAAGTCCGTTTTCAAGCCGGGAAGAAGGTAAAGTTTGTGGCGGTTCGGTGGCTCAGAAAGGATCTGATTTCAAGATGCAGAGCTCCGGGTCGTTCCTGTTCCAGGTGTGTTTGTGTCTGGTGGTTTCTTTTGGCTCCTGCACCTGTAAACCTCTCAACAACGACGTCCAGAGCCCTCAGGACCCCGAGGGACTCTACGATCAGCTGTCGGAAGAGGATCTTCTGGAAGAGGAAGATACAGAGGCCAGGATGGAAAACCTCCTGGGGACAATGAAGGAGGGCTTTCTGAGGAAACTCAACCTGTCAGATGTTCCTCAGGAGAAATGCAAGATCTACCCACCTCAGTTCATGATGGAGCTCTACAACAAGTACGCCTCGGACAGCTCAGCGAACCCTCAGTCTGATGTCATCAGGAGCTTCACTGTCCAAGGTACATGAACAAGAGTTTACTTCAAAGGGTTAATAAAAGTTATGAGCTATAATCTTTAGGATCTTTTGAGTTTGGGGCTATTTTGATGGTTTAGGCTCTTTTTTCATTCTGCCTGTACAAACGATTTTAAAAAAATGTTTATCATTCCATGCTGGTATCATTTTTTTCAGCACAACCTCACCTGATTATTATTTTGTCATTTTGACATTTTGACACACAAAAAACACATAAAACGCACCCAAAAATGACATAAAAAATAAATAAAAAAACACATAAAAACACAAAAAATGCACACAAAAAACAGAAAAATACAAAAAACACACATAAAAACAAAAAATGACAAGAAATACACAAAAAATGACAAAAAAAAAACCAGAAAAATACAAAAAACACATAAAAAACACAAAAAAAACACATAAAACCCACAAACACACAATAAACACAAAAGATTGCATTTAAAATGCTGAATGCAAACTGCAAAATTCAATAAAATCTCTGCAAAGACTTCAAAAGGGTTGATGCATTAAATTGGATATAGAAACTTCTAATAAATGCCAAAACTTTAGAGTTCAGCTGACAGCAGGGCTCCATGCTGCTGAACGTTTTAACTCCAGAGGGTTAAAGATAACTCTTTTAGTAATCCCTGTAGTCACAGAGTTCATACCAATATTTATAAATCCCTGGCTGCTCAACGTATAGTTAAGGATATCTTATTTATTATTTTATCAGCTAAATTGTTCACAAAACTGACTCTATACTTTGTGTAGCAACACAAAATCTAAAATGCTAGGCCTGTTGCAGCTATTGCCTTTTTCCAACAGAGAATAAAAAGATTTTGGATTACATGAGGTTCTCCTAGCTGGAGCACATCATGGGCCTGTAGCCCTCAAACTATGATACAACACATTTTAGCATTGGTTGTCACCAACTAAATGTAGACATGTATTAATTTACATTTAACATGGTAGGCTCCATTGTCCATTAAGTTTCCATTTCACTCTAAAAGTAGAAGCTAGCAACCTGGGCTAAATAGCTTCAACACAGAAACTAAAAGCAAGTTAGCCTAGCTTGCTAGCAGTAATAATCATTCATGTTATCTTAACACCTGCTGCTTCATCAGCAGCTCCTGTAGCTGTGTTTCTGTTGACTTATTTTATGCACATTTCGATGTATCACATTAGAAAAGCTGATTAGAATCTGCAAAATTCAATAAAACGTCCTCAACTGAAGCAAAAAGTTTGAAACACTTGATATGCTATATGGAAATGCCTTCATCAAGTAAATTGTGGTGCAGCAAACATTTAACTCACATGACTGATCAGCCGTTAATAATATAATAATAATAATAATAATAATAATAATAATAATAATAATAATATATATCTGTCTTTGTCTCTAGACAGCATGAAACATGGCCGATAAACTACTACTACTTACTTTGTTGTGCATTAGAAGGTGTTTATGTTGTCACCAATTTAAAACCTGACAAAGAAGACTAAAATATTAACTATCCTATTTTGTGAAATTTGTGTTTTTTCCAATGGAAATTATTATTTGGTGGCTCTAATAAGTCTCAAATGTTAAAATATGTGATTTTCCAATGTAACCTGGTGGTTCTAACAACTCTTTTAAAGTTAAACCTTCAAAATAAGACAAACATAGTTACAAATATACTCACATTGTTCATTTAGTGAATCACTTTTTGTATCACTACGCTTCTAATGCACAAGGTCATTTTAGACCCATGTGTGTAAACTTGATGTAATAATACAAAAACTATTTTTCTTCATAAAGTATGACAGGAAAAATGCATATAATGATCTGTTGTAATAAAAAAAAGATATTCAAACACACAGCAGCATGAAATAACATGGAGAATGAATAAATGAAGGTCATTTTAGACCCATGTTGTTTATTAGAAGGTGTTTATATGTTGAGCATCAAAGGGTTAAATAAACTCCTCTGTCTCGTCTCTCCAACAGAAATCCCTCTCTCTGTGACAAACGTCTCCAAGTCGAAGCACCGGCTGCAGTTCAACGTCAGCGTCCCCAGCCATGAAAAGATCACCACCGCTGAACTCCAGCTCTTCTTCTTCCCAGACCCCAGGTCAAGGGTCATCGCCCACAATTTCAAGGCCACCATCAAAGTCTATGAAGTGGATTACAACTTCACATCCACCACCCAGTTACTGGTTGGCAGAGAGCTGAGCAGCGTGGCGAGCACATGGGAGACGTTTGACGTGACCACGGCCATCCAGAGCTGGATCAAGTCGGGCCGAGGAGCGACTGTTTTCGATATTTTGGTGGATTGGAAGGACTGTGGCGCCTCTAAAGCTGGAGAAGAAGGAGCAGGATGCTTAAACATGAGCGTGTCTGTTGGAGATAATAATTCAGCAGCTTTAATCGTCTTCTCAGATGACCTGGGCAGCAGGAGGAGGGAAACCAAGAAGGAATTAAGAGAGATGATCCTCCATGAAGAAGAAACCATCTTACACTCGGGCGCTGATTGGAACACAAATGATGATCAGCTACAGAACGAGATCCCGGAGGCCCAGCAGCGTCCGCAGAGGAAGAAGAGAAAGGCCGAGAGGGAATACTGCCAGCGGACCTCCCTCAAAGTCAACTTCAGAGACATCGGCTGGGACAGCTGGATCGTGGCGCCTCCAGAATACGACGCCTTCGAGTGTCGAGGCCTGTGTTACCACCCGCTGACGGACGAAATGACCCCGTCGAAACACGCCCTCATCCAGACGCTGATCAATATCAGGAACCCCAAAAAGGCCAACATGGCGTGCTGCGTGCCCATCAAACTGGACCCCATCACAGTGATGTACCAGGAGAATGGACGCCTCACCATCAGATACCTGTATGAGGAGATGAAGGTGGCAGAGTGTGGCTGCAGGTAGTCGCAGAGGATCAGTTCGCTCTGGTGGAAGCACAGAACGGTTCTAATGCTGCATTTCCAACAGTCCAATGTTAACACCCTCCATTGGTCCAGTAGAAGGAACATACCACAGGTCTAAGAACAAGATTAGAAGGAACTTTTCCTAACTGTTGTGCAGCAGTTGCACTACAAAATGAAAAAACCAGTACAAGTTATATAGATGTCTTCGACAATCTATCCACTTTCTTAGAATAGGGTAGTAGAAAAAACATCTAAAAAAATGTACTCATGAATGGTTCAAATTAGTGTTGGGACAATGAAACCTCGTGAAGCATTTCCTTTATTTTTTGACCCCACTAGATGGCGGTCTTGGCTTTAAAAAAAAGGCTTCATCAATGGTGATTGAGTGTGTTTTCAGCCCTTTGTTGAACAAAGAGCGCCATCTCTTGGGCTCCATAAATAAAGGAAATGCTTCACGAAGCTTCGTTGTACCAACACTAGATCAAATGATTTCCATAACATAAAAGTAATGCATTGGAATTTGTAGTTATCCCTCAAAATGTTGTTTAGTGATGGAACAGGGCTGTTAGACGGGTCGACCAGGAGAAGGATGTCTGTTCATGAGAGTCATGACATTCCCGGAAGGGGGTCTTCCCCTATTTTCCCCGTTTTTCCCAAAAACATAGGAAAACATAGGAACATAGGACCCTTCTCCAGAAAAAGGGTCCTATGTTCCTGCAATCTATCAATCTTTCCGGTAGACTCTTAGCATGGCCAGCAGGCCTAGCGTCACATGGCCACCTTAGCTCAAGGTTGGCTTTTGTTTTTTTTAAATAGGGTTAGGGTAGGGTAGGGTAGGGTTAGGGTTAGGGTAGGTTAGGGTAGGGTAGGGGTAGGGTTAGGGGTTAGGGTAGGGTTAGGGTTAGGGTAGGGTAGGGGTAGGGTTAGGGTTAGGGTTAGGGTTTAGGGTTGGGTTAGGGGTTAGGGTGGGGTTAGGGTAGGGTTAGGGTTAGGGTTGGTTTAGGGGTTAGGGTTACAGTTAGGCTTTTTGGCCATGGAATTTGGCAGCTTTAATGGAAAAAGTAAGAGACCAGGGAACAAGGGACCCTTTTTGGGAAAAGTGGGGAAAAAAAAGTCCTATGTTCCCCTGTTTAATACAAAGAGGAGAAACATAGGAACATAGGACCCTTCTCCAGAAAAAGGGTCCTATGTTCCTGCAATCTATCAATCTTTCCGGTAGACTCTTAGCATGGCCAGCAGGCCTAGCGTCACATGGCCACCTTAGCTCAAGGTTGGCTTTTGTTTTTTTAAAATAGGGTTAGGGTAGGGTAGGGTAGGGTAGGGTTGGGGTTAGGGGTTAGGGTGTAGGTTAGGGTTGGGTTAGGGGTTAGGGTAGGGTTGGGTTAGGGATAGGGTTGGGTTGGGTTAGGTTTAGGGTAGGGTTAGGGTAGGGTAGGGTTAGGGGTTAGGGTAGGGTTAGGGTTAGGGTAGGGTTAGGGTTAGGGTAGGGTAGGGGTAGGGTTAGGGTTAGGGTTTAGGGTTGGGTTAGGGGTTAGGGTTAGGGTAGGGTTGGGTTAGGGATAGGGTTGGGTTGGGTTAGGTTTAGGGTAGGGTTAGGGTAGGGTAGGGTTAGGGGTTAGGGTAGGGTTAGGGTTAGGGTAGGTTAGGGTAGGGTAGGGGTAGGGTTAGGGGTTAGGGGTTAGGGTAGGTTAGGGTAGGGTAGGGGTAGGGTTAGGGGTTAGGGTAGGGTTAGGTTTAGGGTAGGGTTAGGGTAGGGGTAGGGTTAGGGTTTAGGGTTGGGTTAGGGGTTAGGGTGGGGTTAGGGTAGGGTTAGGGTTTAGGGTTGGGTTAGGGGTTAGGGTTACAGTTAGGCTTATTGGCCATGGAATTTGGCAGCTTTAATGGAAAAAGTAAGAGACCAGGGAACAAGGGACCCTTTTTGGGAAAAGTGGGGAAAAAAGAGTCCTATGTTCCCCTGTTTAATACAAAGAGGAGAACATAGGACCCGGGGAGCATAGACACACTCCCTCCAGAAGTAGAGTTTTTGAAGCCTCACTCTTTTATGTTTTCCTAACCTTAGGAAAGTGGTTTTGGTGCCTAAACATATTAACAACGTGTTTAAAATGATTTTAATTCTTATGTAGGTTACAACAGCGGTATTGAAGGTGTTCAGTGTCTGTCACTTGTTGCCTTTTTGCAGTAATCATAGACAATACTGATATGTCACATTGGTGACATTTTATAAAAGTCTACAGTAGCGATGCTCAACTCAACTCAGGAGACCAGGAGGCTCGTTAATGAACAAATATCAATAATATTAACAAGCTCAAATGACTTAACTTTAAAAAGGCCCATTAACTGACTTATTAACTTAATTTATGAACTAAATTAACTTGGCACATGGATTGATACTAGGCCTACACTGTAAAAAATAATCTGTTTAATTTACGGTAAAATACCGGCAGCTGTGGTTTAAATGTGAATATCAGCAAAAACTGTATTTTTAGACTGAATATTCCCATTATTTAAGGGGTAATTGTGTCATTGTGACATCATGGTATTTCCCCATTAACTTTACATGGAAATGTTATATTTTTACAGCAAAACTGAGTGTTCCCTACAGTTTATGACAGTAAAAGTTAAAGTTTTTTGCTATTGTTTGATTTACGGTAATTAAAAGTGTCTATTACGGTGATATACAATTTTTAATTTTACGCCCTATTTCTGATGTAATTTGACAGTGTTTTACTGTAATTTCTACAAACATTTTTTACAGTGTATATGACAGATAAATCTGATATTTTACTGCATTTAATAGCTTCGACCTGATTTTAGTTGTAAATGATTTGATTACATTTGAATTATAGTTTATATAACAACATTGAACATGCATATCTAGAACTTCATCCATCATTCAATGACTCAAATGTTGGAATGATTTATAAACAGAACCATAAAGTGCTCCTGCCAGGGACACAATGAATAGTTAATAATATTTAAGCCCTTTAGTGTTAATTATACGTTTATTTAAATACTGTTGGTTAAAGATCCATAAGTAATGTGAAGTTCCTAAAGCAGATAAATTGTTGGCATTATAGGGTGACATTTAATCACAGCTGTTCATCTGTTAACCCTGAGCTCGTTTTAATGTAAATCTGTACATTACCACTGTAACTGTAATTTGTTTATATTAATATATATTTAAAAACAGAATGTTCAGCTTGTATGTGCATGCTACATTGCTGGAGAGATTTTATTATACTATTTGTCTCATGATGTCTACATTTTGTTTCTGAGGCTTTCCGACCCTGAAATTAATAAACATTTTGTCACATTAACTCTCTAGAGTTTTGTTCTATTTCCTCCATGTCTGAATCTTTCCGTCCTGCCTGTATTCACCACCACTGTATTCACACATGTTTAAATGCCATGTTGGTATATTTTTTTCACCTATATGACCTGATAATAATTTATTTTTTATTCTGGCTTACTGGATCAACATTTAGAACCAAAAAGAAACAAAGAAAAACCAACATAAATGTGATCTTGTGATTGTGTCATTTTGTGTATTTTGTTTTGGTCATTTTGTGTCTTTCGTTGTGTCTTTTTTTAGTTATTTTGTGTATTTTTTTGGTCATTTTGTGTCTTTTTTTAGTCATTTGGTGTCTTTTTTTAGTCATTTTGTGTCTTTTTTTTTGCTGACATCCAAAAATGAACAATGTTTTCAAAACATAAGTTTCACTAAAAGTTGACATAATCTACTCTGTGCATTCCCATCAAGATTTTTTTTCCCACTAAAACTATTAACTATTTAATTAACTATTAACGAATTTTGGATATTTGACTAAAATTGACTAAAAATATGAAAATGATATATCAATGTGTTGGTCATGAGTTGCCTTAAAAGGTGAGAAAAAAAAGTTGTTCATATTTTTTTCCTACGTGTCCTAAAACCAGTCTGATATCATGAGGTCCTTGCACAATGCTTAAATATATTTGGTCATTGTTGTACAGATTTTTAATATCCAAGGTTTTTGCTTAATCCTCTTCTTATATTTGACACGTGAGGACAAAGAACGGCACAATGCAGCGTTTAAAAGTCTTTTTGTGTCCTGAGACATAGCAGTGGGGATTGTGTTATGTAAGACGTGAGGCGGTATTAAAAGTTAAGACGTTGAGATTAGCTGGACACAGTCAGATGACGTCTGACGGCATAATTCTGAGCTGCAAAACTGTCTGGGACCATAACAAAGTCAGGTTCAAGCTCAGAGGACAGATTTCACATTTGGAATGGTGAAAACTTGTCGACACTGCAAAAACCAACTGACAAACAATGAGAAATAAATAACTAGAATTAAGCAAATGCATGCTTGAAACAAGTCAAATTATCTGCCAGTGCAGTAATTAAATGTTTCTTTAAATTTAAATTCTTTAAATGAGTAAAAATATCTAGACACTGGAAAAACAATGATGTCCTAAAATTAATCCAAATATTCTTATTTTGAGCAATTGTGGCTTGAAAAGGCAAACTGTAGCCAGAAATACTTGAAACGAGCACGTTTTGGTGGACAGAAAATTATTTTGAAATAACATTTACACTATATGCAGCTAAAACTCTCAACTGGAGCCAATATTTTAGGTAAAAACTCACCATATTCAACAGTTGAATAGATTGAAAAGCATGAAAAATTCACAATGTCAGTCCTAAAAAGGAGTATTTAAACAATAAGATAATTACATAAGCACAAAATTATACTACTAATAATTAAATAAGCACATAAAGCTATGGTCAGTGGGTAAATTATACTCAAAACAATATAATTAAGATGTTTTTTTGCAGTATTTGGACTTGTAATTCACACTTTTTAACACTTTTTTTTTTGCTGTCCACCAAATGAAAATATATGATTTATTATTAATTTAAGATTTTTTTCAAGAAAATACAAATAATCACAAGTAACAATACAAAAAAACAAAAGCAATGCTAGAGGAGAAAAAGCAAAAAAATGAAGCATTCAGTCTGGATGAAGACATTCCCATCAGTGTGGCTGAGTGCATGTTTTTATTGGTATTTTTTTACCCAAGTCTGATCCTGCATGTATTTTAAGAAGGCTTTGCCACGCGTCCACTAACTGTGTAATCATGTCACCAGTGGAGCGACCCAGACATGACCCCTAAAGCTACCAACAGCACCAAAATATCCATCATAAGCTCTCATAACAGCCGAGAGAGAGAGAGAGAGAGAGAGAGAGAGAGAGGCAGCGTGAGAGCTGGAATCCACATAATAACATGGACTTTAATTCAAGCCTATAGAAGACTACAGTAAGTAAGAGTTTGTTGTGTCGTGCACTGCAAAAAAAAGACACAAATTGACCAAAAAAAGATGTACAAATTTACTTTAGATCTAGAAGTGTTAGTTAATTTATTTTGTTTTAAGAGTTAATTTCTTATTTTACACACAATACACAAACTGACCAAAAAAGACACAAAATTACCAAAAATATATGTAAAAATGACCACTAAAAAGACACAAATTGACAAAAAAGAGACACAAATTGACCAAAAAAGACACAAAATTACCAAAAAAGACACAAATTGACAAAAAAGAGACACAAATTGACCCAAAAAAGACATCAAATGACCATAAAAGACACAAATCTACCAAAAAAGACACAAAATGACCAAAAAAAGACACAAACTGACCAAAAAAGACACAAAATGACCCAATGATGAAATTAACTCTTAAAACCAGATAAATGAAAGCTGCCAGCAGTGATGAACTGGCCCGAGCAGAGTGACCTGATGATTATTTGGTTCTTACCAAGATAAAAAAAACTTTAGATTTAGAAGTGTTAGATCTTTTATCTTGTTTTAAGAGTTAATTTCATCATTATGTCCTTTTAGTGTTCATTTTTACATCTATTTTTGGTCATTTCACGTCTCTGTTGTTCATTTTGTGTCTTTTTTGGTCAATTTGTGTCTCTTTTTTGTCAATTTGTGTCTTTTTAGTGGTCATTTTTAAATATATTTTTGGTAATCCTATGTCTTTTTTGGTCAATTTGTGTATTGTGTGTAAAAGCGAGATCATTTCCCTCAGATTTAGGCTTTTTATCTTGTTTTTAGACACACCTTTTTTGCAGTGTGTGCATTAAGCTCATTAGACAAAGCAAGTGTATAATATATAAGTTAATCAAAAGTAAGAACATGTAACCATGTATTGAGTGAAAAAAAGGGTGAGAAACTGCACAGGCTCCCATTTATCAATTTTTATTTTGTGTGCTGTCTGCTGGCTGAAGCACCACAGAAAATGCGATTAAAGGTTTATTGGGGACAAAAGCCTCTTATGTTGATGTTGTTGTTGTCCAAAAAACAAATAACAGTGACAATGTTCCCTCCTACAAAAAACACACACACCCTATCTCTCAACACAGACAAATAAAGCAGCAGTTATCTTTTCAGACATTGGAGATGGCGCAGCACAACCCACCAACGCTGCTATTGGTGCTTCTGCTATCTACTCTGACTGTCAACTCGTCATTCCAGCCTGCTCTGGTACTAGAAATGGCCAAGATTCTTCTGGAAAACTACTGCTTCCCTGAGAATCTTGTCGGGATGCAAGATGCCATCCAGCAAGCCATCAACAGCGGAGAAATCCTGCAGATTTCAGACAAGAAAACGTTGGCTTCTGTGCTCACCAATGGAGTCCAAGGGGCGCTGAATGATCCACGGCTCACTGTTTCATACGAGCCCAATTTTGTCCCGGTGATGCCACAAATGCTGCCTTCCCTCCCCGTAGAGCAGCTTATCTGGTTGGTGAGGAACTCCGTCAAGCTGGACATCCTGGACAACAACGTTGGATATTTGCGGATGGATCGGATCATCGGGGAGAAGACGGCGGCAAAGCTCGGCTCTCTTTTGATGGACAACATCTGGGATAAAATTGCTCAAACATCCTCGCTGATCTTGGACTTGAGGTTCAGCACAGCTGGAGAATTGTCCGGAGTTCCCTTTATAATCTCTTATTTCTCAGACCCTGAGCCCCTCATTCATATTGACATTGTGTACGACAGGCCCTCAAATACAACCAAGGAGCTGTGGACGATGCCATCAATAAAGGGCAAAAGGTACGGGAAGAAGAAAGACGTGATTATTTTGACCAGTAAGCGTACCGTGGGGGCTGCTGAGGCAGTGGCGTATACCCTAAAGAACCTAAAAAGGGCCATCACGGTTGGGGAAAGGACCGCTGGTGGATCTGTTAAAGTCCAAAAGATCCAGATCCCTCAGTCGGAGTTCTACATAACAGTTCCCGTGGCGAGATCAGTGAGTCCGATCACTGGCCACAGCTGGGAAGTGAGTGGAGTTTCCCCAACGGTCCTCGTCAACGCCAAGGAAGCGGTTGCAGAAGCCAAATCCCTTCTGGCGGTAAGAAGCGCCATTCCAAAGGTAGTGCAGAACATCACCGACATAATCAGGAGGTTCTACGCTTTCACGGACCGAGTTCCGGCTCTTCTTCAACATCTGAAATCTACAGACTTGTTCTCGGTCGTATCCGAGGAGGACTTGGCAGTTCGACTCAACCAGGACCTCCAGACTGTGTCTGAAGATCCACGACTGATCATCAAATACACCCAAGACAATGCCGCCATAGAAGAAGAAGAAGACGCTGCACTTTACAACCTTCCAGAGGATTCGGAGTCATTAAAGGTGCTGGTAGATACAACCATCAAAGTGGAAATCCTCCCACACAATATCGGCTATCTCCGCTTCGACAAGTTCGTCAAGTTGTCCGCAGGAGCTCAAGTAGAAGATCTCATGGCCAAAAAGGTCTGGGAGCCCCTCAAAGACACAAATAACCTAATTATTGATCTACGCTACAACACTGGTGGATCGTCTTCCTCTCTCGCACTTATACTGTCCTATCTGCACGACACGTCCAAGAAGCATCATTTCTTCACGATATACGACCAAATCCAGAACACAACAACAGAATACGACTCCCTGCCTCGAATGGTAGGCCCGACCTATGGATCCAAACGTGGCGTTTACGTATTGACCAGCTACGACACGGCAAGCACGGGCGAAGAGTTTGCTTACCTGATACAGTCGTTGCATCGTGGTACAGTTATTGGGGAAATCACATCTGGTACTCTGATGCATTCAAAGACTTTTCAGATAGAAGGGACGGGTATTTCTGTTACTGTCCCTTTCATGAACTTTTTAGACAACAATGGTGAATGCTGGCTAGGAGGAGGTGTGGTTCCCGATGCTATCGTGCTAGCGGAGGAAGCTGTGGAGCACGTTCGGGACATCGCAGATTTCCATCAAGGGCTTAAGTCTGTCATCAAGGGAACTGGGAATTTGTTGGAAAAACACTACGCAATCCATGAAGTTGCACTGAAAGTCAGCAAGGTACTGTTCAGCAAATGGACGGAAGGATTGTACTGGTCGGTTGTTGACTACGAATCTTTGGCGTCCCAGTTGACGGCGGACCTCCAAGAGACGTCGGACGACCACCGCCTCCACGTCTTCCACTGTGACGTCGAGCCGGAGTCGCTTCACGACGTCCCAAAGATCCCGACTCCTGAAGAAATGGGATACATTATCGACGCTTTGTTTAAAGTCGAGCTTCTGCCAGGTAACGTTGGCTACTTGAGGTTTGACATGATGGCGGATATAGAGGTGATAAAAGCCATCGGACCCCAGTTTATAAAAGCAGTGTGGAGCAAGATCGTAAACACTAACGCCCTTATAATTGACATGAGGTACAACACTGGTGGATATTCCACAGCGATTCCTCTTTTTTGCTCCTATTTCTTTGACGCCGAACCATTGCGGCACCTTTACTCGGTCTTCGATCGCACCACGGCGTCCATGACAGAAGTCACAACGTTAAGTCAAGTCACGGGCCAAAGGTACGGCTCCTTTAAGGACATTTACATCCTGACTAGTCACATGACCGGTTCAGCAGCTGAAGTGTTCACCCGATCGATGAAGGACCTGAAGAGGGCCACCATCGTCGGAGAGCCAACGATCGGAGGTTCTCTATCGAGTGGAACCTATCAGATCGCGGACAGCGTTCTGTATGCTTCCATCCCGAACCAGGTGGTGTTGAGTGCAATAACTGGGAAAGCTTGGAGTATTTCAGGAGTGGAGCCTCATGTCGTAGCTCAGGCTAGTGATGCTCTTCCAGTGGCTCAGAGACTCATAGCGGCAAGGCAGCAAAAGAGAGAGCAAGGAAACTAGTTCCTTATGTTGTATCCTAACTTCCTTTAAAAATCTAATTTCAGTTTCTTGATTCATGACTGGCCAGATCAGCCACTTTCCTCTATGAAATATTCGTCATACACTGCAAAAAAGGTGTTTAGTGTAAAAACCAGATCAAACAGTAAATCTGAGGGAAATGATCTTGCTGCATAGACAGATAATTTACCTTGACAAGATTTATTAAATTAAGATTATTAAATCTAGAAATAAGCATGTTGAACCCTTAAAATAAGAAATGAACTCTTAAAACAAGATAAATTAAAGCTGCCAGCAGAGTGACTTGACAATTATTTGGTTCTTACCAAGATAAAAAAAAAACTTTTTGTGTATTTTTTTGGTGTTTTTTTTTTTTGTCTTTTTGTGTCTTTTGTGGGTGATTTTACATCTTTTGTCCTTTTTTTTTTTTTTTGGTGTTTTTTTGTGTTTTTATGTCTTTCTTGGTCATTTTACGTCTTTTGTTTCTTTTTTCGTCATTTTACATCTTTTTGTGCCTCTTTTACATCTTCTTTTGTTCACAAAATGACCAAAAAAGACAAAAAATGTAAAAAATAGATGAAAAAGTAAAGCTGCCAGCAGTGATGAACTGGCCCGAGCAGAGTGACCTGATGATTATTTGGTTCTTACCAAGATAAAAAAAAAAAACTTTAGATTTAGAAGTGTTTATTTATCTTGTTTTAAGAGTTAATTTATTATTTTAAGTGTTCAACATGCTTATTTCTAGATTTAATCATCTTAATTTAATAAATCTTGTCAAGGTAAATTATCTGTCCATGCAGCAAGATCATTTCCCTCAGATTTACTGTTTGATCTGGTTTTTAGACTAAACACCTTTTTTGCAGTGTTTATTTAGGTTGTTAATCTGATGCCTTTTATCTAGACAGACTTGTACTAAGTGATAATGGATTTGATTTATATCTCATTAGGCGTTATTATAATAATGCAATAGGCATTATTAACTGTGTTTCTTGAAGGAAATAACATTGATATGATTATGTCATATGTCTCCATCTGTCTATTTTCATTTATATCATGTGAGTATGCTCTTTTTTTCCTTTTGTTTTAAGATATGCTGTTAGTTCCTTTGGTTACATTTTAAATGTGTTTTAGGTCATTATTTGATTGCCCCATTTACATGCATGAAATATATTATATTTGATCATTATGTAACTGTATGTAAATGTGTGCCATTATGTTGGATAGTTTAGTATTTCTTTGTAAACCTCTCCATTCTTTGCTTATTTTCTTTGCATTGTGATGTTTCAGTTTTCCTGTTTTCTCTCTACAAAACTACCAGTAGAGGGAGGAAGATCCAAACAAACCAAACTGAATCTTTTCTGTTTACTGCAACTCCTGCTAAAAAACTGCTATTGACTGTGTACCATTTATGCAACAATAAAATTATTTTAACCCTCTGGGGTCTCCACAATCACATCCAGACTAGAAAACAAAGCAGCGTGGAGCCCTACTGTACATTTACCTCTAAAGTTCTGGCTGTAAACTCCATGAGGCCAGTTTCAGTTTGATGATGATATACCAAGTAAAACTGGAGACAAGCTCAAATAGATTTAGTATCAAATGATAGAACTGGATGGAACCCTCTTATATGGTAGATTTGACACCTTTGGTCACATTTGCAACATTTAAAATTCTTTACTGAGCATGATAGTGTTTTGAAAAGTAAGAAAAAGATTCAAAATCACATTTTATGTTGGACTAAAGGACTAAAAAAGACAGAAAATGACCAAAAACAAACACAAAATGACGGAAAAAAAGACACAACAACAGACACAAAATTACCAAAAAAAAAGACACAAAATGACAAAAAAAGGGCACAAAATGACCAGAAAAGACATTAAATAACGAAAAAAGACACAACAAAAGACACAAAATTCCCTAAAAATACACGAAATTACCAAAAAAAGACACAAAATGACTTACAAAGACACAAAATCACTAAAAAATACACAAAATTCTCCATGGAATTAAAAGTTAGATTCCTCTTTTGTTGAATTATATAGCAATCATGAGTTTTCACATGGGGTTTTTCCCCACATTTTCTTGTTTTCATCTTCAAAAACACACATACATCAATACATCAATGACTTCCAGTTGTAAATACACAAACAGACACCAAAGGGCTCAATGAATAAGTGAACCCATCAACCTTAATCCCTTTCTCGGTAGCTGTCAGGTACAAAGCTCACCTTTTCTGACCCAGCTAGCTTTAAATAGGTGGACAAAATACCTTGTGTAAATGAAAGACGATTATCTTTGGCAACACCTCCTTGTTACTACATCTGCATGGTTTGGTTGTTATTGCCTTACAGAAGCACTCAGGATAATGCGATTAAAGGGTTTACGGTCGGTTAAATCCTCTTATGAGTGTGTTAACAGAAGCCTTGCAGCCAAAACAGCCATTTGACAGAGAACCTCTCCGGAGAAGGAGGTTCGGCTCGGAAAAAACCTCCACTTACTCGCTTTTTGTCCGACTAAACTGATTTTAAAAAATGGCAAAGGCATTTATTTTGATAGCTCCGCTGCTCCTTTTGGGAAATGTTTTCTTCATCAACGCCTCGTTCCCCCCCGACCTCATCATCGATATGGCAAAAATCGTCATGGACAACTATTGCTCTCCGGAGAAGCTGGTGGGGATGAAGGAGGCAATCGAAGCCGCCGGCAGCAACACGGAGGTCCTCAACATCCCCGACGCAGAATCCCTGGCTCAGGTTCTGAGTGCCGGAGTCCAAACCACAGTCAGCGACCCGCGTCTAATGGTCTCCTACGAGCCGGACTACGTCCCCGCGGTCCCCCCACAGATGCCCCCGCTGCCCCCCGAGCAACTCATCGCCGTCCTCCAGACGTCCATCAAGCTCGACATCCTGGAGGGCAACACGGGCTACCTGAGGATCGACAACATTCTTGGGGAGGAGGTTGCCGAGAAGGTTGGTCCGTTGCTTCTGGACTTGGTTTGGAATAAAATCCTGCCGACTTCAGCTCTTATTTTTGACCTTCGCTACACCAGCAGCGGGGACATCTCCGGGGTCCCGTACATCGTGTCGTACTTCACCGAAGCCGAGCCGCCGATCCACATCGACAGCGTGTACGACCGTCCCTCCAACACCACCACCAAGTTGTTCTCCATGTCCTCGTTGCTGGGGGACCGGTACGGCCTCACCAAGCCCCTCATCATCCTCACCAGCCGGACCACCAAGGGGATCGCCGAAGATGTCGCCTACTGCCTCCAGAACCTGAAGAGGGCCACCATCGTTGGCGAGAAGACCGCCGGCGGCTCCGTGAGAGTCGAGAAAATCAAGGTTGCCGACACCGGGTTCTACGTTACCGTGCCGACCGCCAAGTCCATCAACCCCGTCACCGGCGGCACCTGGGAGGTTACCGGGGTTACGCCCGACGTGGAAGTCAACGCGGAGGACGCCCTCGCCACCGCCATCAAGATCGTCAACCTGCGGACACAAGTCCCGGCAATCATCGAGGGGGCGGCAACCCTGATTGCCGACAACTACGCCTTCGAAGATGTTGGCGCCAGCGTGGCGGAGCAGCTGAAGGGGCTGCTGGCGCAGGGAGAGTACAACATGGTCGTCTCCAAGGAAAGTCTGGAGGCGAAGCTGTCCGCCGACCTGAAGACGCTTTCTGGGGACAAAAGTCTGGTGACCACCAAGAACACGCCGGTCCTGCCCCCCATGGTGAGACCCTCGGTGTTTTTGTTGTGGAAATGTCTTTAAATGCAACTTGTTGGTGTACAGAAAACAGATTTTGTTGCTGGTTGGTTTAAATAGAGTTCTTATTTTACTGACAAAGGTTTCTATTGTGTCAGATTTAATTCGTTTTTATTTTTTGGAAAATGGTTGGTTTTAGTTTAGTTTTTATTAGTTTTTTTTCCCCATAAATTTGACAATATTTTTGGCGGAAATTTGTCACTTTTTTTCTTTAAATTTGGAACTTTTTTCTTGTAAATTTGTAACTTTTTTCTTGTAAATTTGTAACTTTTTTCTCGTTAATTTGTCACTTTTCTTCTCTAAATTTGTCACTTTTTTCTTGTAAATTTGTAACTTTTTTCTCGTTAATTTGTCACTTTTTTTCTCGTTAATTTGAGAATTTTACTTAGAATTAGTTTTAGTTTTAGTGTTAGTTTTTATTAGTTGTAGTTTAGTTTTTATTAGTTGTAGTGTGTTGTAATGGGATTGTTTGTTGGGTGCCAGATTCAATAAGGTCACAATAAATGTGCAAATTTGTCACTTTTTCCCCATAAATTTGACAATTTTTTGCCGGAAATTTGTCACTTTTTTTCTTTAAATTTGTCAGTTTTTTCTTGTAAATTTGTAACTTTTTTCTCGTTAATATGTCACTTTTTTTCTCTAAATTTGTCACTTTTCTCATTAACTTGTCACTTTTTTCTCGCAAATTTGAGAATTTTATTTAGAATTAGTTTTAGTTTTAATGTTAGTTTTTATTAGTTTTAGTTTAGTTTTTATTAGTTTTAGTTTAGTTTTTATTAGTTGTAGTTTAGTTTTTATTAGTTGTAGTTTAGTTTTTATTAGTTGTAGTTTAGTTTTTATTAGTTAAAACTCACCATATTCAACAGTTGAATAGATTGAAAAGCATGAAAAAGCTCACAATGTCAATCCTAAAAACAAGTCTTTACACCAGACTGAAATCCCTGTGAAGAGGTTATTCACTCATTTTAGTTACATAATTATAATATTTTTGTTTTTGTTTGGTCATTTTGTGTAATTTTTTGGTCATTTTGTTCTTTTTTGGTTCATTTTGTGTCTTTTTGTATCATTTTTGTGTTTCTTTTTGTCATTTTGTGTCCCTTTTTGCCTTTTTTATGGTCATTCTGTGTCTTTTTGCCTTTTTTTGGTCATTTTGTGTCTTTTTTTAGTCATTTTGTGTCTTTTTCAGTGCTTTAGTCAAGACTGAAATCCCTGTGAAGAGGTTGTTCACTCATTTTAGTTACAAAAAGACACATGTTGTTAAAATAAGCACATAAAGCTATGGTAAGTAGGTCAATTATACTCAGAACAAGATAATTAAGATGCTATTGATAGACAGAAGAAGAAAATACTTCACGTCAGCTTCATGTTTTTTGCGGTGTATTGAAGAGTTTTGGTATTCTGTTCAAAAGTTTTCTAAAGTATTTGTTCCAGTGTTGTGGTGATGTTGGACAGATTGTCCTAATGTTTGTTTTAATGCTTTAAAAAGTTAAATTAACCAAGAATATTTTACAGCGTACTGGATAAACATGCTTTGTGGAGGATATGATGTCAATATAAATACGTTTAGAAACATTTGTAATATACAGCACAAAGTTATAATAGTTTTGGATTTTTCATTAGTTTTAGTTTTCATTTCGTTGTGATTTTTTCTTTTCAAATCAAAGTTTGCTAGATTTAATTAGTTTTTATTTTTTGGAAAATGCTTAGTTTTACTTTAGTTTTTTTCCCGTAAATTTGTCACTTTTTTTCTAGTAAATTTGTCACTTTTTCTTGTAAATTTGTCACTTTTTCATTAGTTTTAGTGTAGTTTTTATTAGTTGTAGTTTAGTTTTTATTAGTTTTAGTTTAGTTTTTATTAGTTGTAGTTTAGTTTTTATTAGTTTTAGTTTAGTTTTTATTAGTTGTAGTTTAGTTTTTATTAGTTGTAGTTTAGTTTTTATTAGTTGTAGTTTAGTTTTTATTAGTTGTAGTTGTTTTGTAATGGGGTATTTGTTGGGTCCAGATTCAATAAGGTCACAATAAATGTTTCCTTTATTTCCTTTGTCTGATCCATCTCAGCCCCAATAAGTTTATTAAGTCATAAAACCAGATAGATGAAATAGATTTCATATCAACCAAAAAGGTTTACGGATGAAAAAAGTTGTCAAAGACCAAAACGAAGGACATTTTCACTATAATTTTAGTTAGTTTAGTTAGTTTTGTAACCACAAAATACAGTTTCAGTTAGTTATCGTTTTTAAAAACTCTTGTTTTTATTTTTATTTCAGTTAAAGAAAATGTTTTTTCAATTCCAGTGTCCGTTGTTTTGTTAGTTTTCGTTAATTATAATAACCTTGATGCAGCAATTAAAATATATGTATTTGTTACCTATAATATACAGAAGCTAAGTGATTGTTTGTTCCTCCTCCGACAGGATTATACTCCTGAGATGTACATCGAGCTGATCAAAGTCTCCTTCCACACCGACATCTTCGAGAACAACATCGGCTACCTGCGCTTCGACATGTTCGGAGACTTTGAGGAGGTGAAAGCCATCGCTCAGATTATCGTCGAGCACGTCTGGAACAAAGTGGTCAACACTGACGCCATGATAGTTGACCTCAGGTTGGTAATCCTGCCAGAGCTTCTCTTAGCTCCAGAATCGTAGTATTTTGCTTGTGAAGACACATCATTTTAACCCTTTGATGCACAACATGGGTCAAAAATGACCCTCATTCATTCCCATGTTATTTCATGCTGCTGTGTGCTTAAATTACCTGGGGGCCGCTGGAGGCAGTAATAAAGAAAACTAGAAAATTTCCTCTCCATCAAAGCAATCAACAGAAATAACTGACACCAGTAACAGCAGCCAGAGGTGGACAGACTGGAATTTCTGGCCTCGAACAGAAAGCATTTTTGGCAAAACCATAATACCTATCATTGATCCGACTTCACTTTGAGCGTCCTGAGTTCTTCCTGAACGTCTACATATGATTTTTTTTAAGAAAAATGAAAAAATAGCTTTGTTAGAGCGATCTAAAAAAACTGTTACATCTTCCCTTTTTCCAAAATCTCCCTGCGTTTGTAATATGGGAGCCAATGAGGCTGTTGGTGGTGTTGGTGGATCATCTGTGCGTCCTACGCCCAAACTATAACTCTGACAGCTTTACCAGAGGATTGTGAGGGAGAAGACTAATTTTCCTGCGTTTCTATGTATAAATTATTTCTGTAGAGTGGAATTTGCGGCCTGGAGCGCAGTTTTCAAATTTATTTTTTGACAGTTTCTTCTCTCCCTCTACACTCTGAGCGATGATGTCACACACTCTGACACGAACATTCCGTGCAATACACACCCATTATAATCTCAGAATTTCTCCAAAAATGATCATGGTCATTGAACAGGGATTGATAAAAAACTATATGACCTATCGAAACGTGGATTAATACACCGATACACAAGACTTGTGTCTACTGTTTAAAGTTTAAATGGAGTCTCTAGGTGAAATTATGCCGGAGAAGTAGACGTTTAAAAATCTCCAATTATTGTTCTTTTTCGCTCATTTTTTGTCGGGCGTCCCATTCACTTCAATGCAAAATTTTGGGCTTACGTCGCAAAAAATTCACATTCTGTAGAGAAAAGTAATAGCACACCGATCCCGATCAAACCGCACGTTTTGATATATAATTTGTCCTGCAACTCTTCAAGTTGTAGGACTAGTAGCGGGACGAAATTGCGTCCGGAAGAGGAATAAGAAGAAATCCACAGTATAACAGTAGAGCAGCACTGGTCCCTACAGATATTGCTGGATGGGACCAGTGCTGGGGAGATTGCCCCGAGGCCCTAATAAGACAAACATAGTCACACATATACTCACATTGTTAATTTAGTGAATCACTTTTTGTATCACTACTCTTCTAATGCACAAGGTCATTTTAGACCCATGTGTGTTACACTTACAGACCACCAAGAGATGCAAAATGACCACAAAGAAAAATAAAATTACTTTAAAAAACACTACGTAGAGACTAAAATGAATACAAGGGACGAAAAAACAAGTTTAAACAACTCTAAAGTCTGGTGATGGGGTGTTTTAAATGATTCAATTAAATACCTAAGATTACTATTTAATTAAATAAATACTGTATGATTCTATTCCTCATTGTTCTGTATGTGTTCTAACAGGAACAACATCGGAGGCCCAACAACAGCCATCGCTGGGTTCTGCTCCTACTTCTTTGATGCTGATAAACAGGTTTTACTGGACAAGTTGTACGACAGATCGACTGGGACCACCACGGAGCTCCAGACCCTGCCCCAACTCACTGGTAACCACACAATACATACAACTCAGGCCTTTATATGTGACTTAGTGTGTATCATGTCATTGATTACTGTTTGCAACAGCAGAAGACGTTTCCTTTAAGAGTTAGTGGAGGGTAAAAACAGCTAAAGGGCCAGAAACACAACTCCAAATGCAGCTTCAAGAATATAAGAATATAGAATCTAGCATCTCTGTGTTTTTTAACCCTTTGGAGTTTGGGGCTATTTTGTCAGTTTTTGACTCCTTTTCATTCTGCCTGTATAAACCACTTTACCATGCCATGTTGGTATCATGACCTGATTATTATTTCATTAATTTCGACTTACTGGATCAACATTTTGAACACACAAAAACCCACAAAAAAAATACAAAAAACACAGACAAAAACACATGAAAACACACACAAAAACAAATTACAAAAACACAATTAAAACAAAAAACCTAACACATAAAAACACACCAGAATTTTTTTTTTTTTTTTACAAAAACACACAAAAAATTACAAAAAACACACAAAAACACACATAAAAAACACAATGAAATGACAAAAAACACACCAAAAACAGTAAAAACAACAGATTGCATTAAAAATGCTGAATGCACACTGCAAAATTTGAAAAATCATGTTACTACACTTGGTCGAGGTGGGTTTTTTTTTTTTACCATTACTAAAAAAGAGTTGACGCACTAAATTGGAAATGAAAACTTGTGTAAAAGCCAAAACTTTAAAGTTGAGCTGACAGCATGACTCCATGCTGCTGAACGTCTTTACGTTGTGACATCTTTCCTTTTGTGTTATTTTGTGTCTTTTTTGGTCATTTTGTGTCTTTTTTTAGTGAACTTGTGTCTTTTGTTGCGTCTTTTTTAGTTATTTTGTATCTTTTTTGGTCATTTTGTGTCTTTTGTTCTGTCTTTTTTAGTTATTTTGTGTGTTTTTTTTGTCAAGTTGTGTCTTTTGTAGTCATTTTGTGTATTTTTTTTGTCAAGTTGTGTCTTTTGTTAGCCTGGCTAACACCAGACCAAATCTCATTGGAGATTAGGTCTGGACACCTACAATGCATTTCTCCGTAGAGGAGGCGTGGTTTACGATCCTCCAGAGCCGTTTATTGGGCGCTTAGAATGTCTATCAAAGCGTCTGTAGGTAGCTCTTAGCCAATCAGATCAGTTATACCAGATGACGTAGTAGAGCAACAGAGATGGATGTTTGTTGTGTGTGTGTCTGTGAGAGAGTGTTGCTGCTGCTTTGCTTCTCCAGTTCTCGCTTTCTGCAAGATTATTTATTTTCACGCTTTATTCCCCCTCATGTCATTCAGCCACACACATCCACTGATTTTATGGGCAACAAACAAGCTGCTGCGGGTCTCTGGGGGCTTCGCTGTCCCCCGATTCGGAGCGAGATCACCGGCGGTGACCGGCGGTCTCACCGGCTCGGCGCAACGAGCTGCAGAAACCACCCGTGCGGCGCTGATAGCCCCGCTACCGGTGATCTCGTTACGAGCCGGGGGACAGCGGAGCTGCCAAGAGACCTTTCGCCTTTCAACTTTGGCTCTAAACTATTTAAAACACCATCTACAGCTAAAGAGAGTTTCGCGTCTGCAGCAGCCATGTTGGATCCGGAAAGCTTCCAAGTGCCGAGTAGTACGCGTCATCGTCTCACCGTCCCTCCCCGCTCTGTGATTGGATCCCTAAAACAGGGCTAAGATAATCGCCTCGTTTCCAGACTGGCTGGAGGTTCGAAATCAAATTCGAGCGCGCAAGGCAGTCTGGGTATACCCAGGCTAGTCTTTTGTAGTCATTTTGTGTATTTTCTAAGTCATTTTGTGTCTTTTTTTTGGTCATTTTGTGTCTTTTGTTGTGTCTTTCTTCGTTTTTTTTGTCTTTAAGTCATTTTTTTTGTTGTTGTCATTTTGTGTCTTTTTGTGTCTTTTTTAGTTATTTTGTGTCTTTTGTTGTGTCTTTTTTAGTTAATTTGTGTGTGTGTTTTTTGTCAACTTGTGTCTTTTTTAGTCATTTTGTGTATTTTTTAAGTCAATTTGTGTATTTTTTAAGTCATTTTGTGTCTTTTCTTTGGTCATTTTGTGTCTTTTGTTGTGTCTTTCTTCGTTATTTTGTGTCTTTAAGTCATTTTGTGTCTTTTTTTTAGTCATTTTGTGTCTTTTTGTAGTCATTTTGTGTTTTTTTTTAGTCATTTTGTCAAACTAAAACTGGCCTCATGGAGTTTACAGCCAGAACTTTAGAGGTAAATTTACAGTAGGGCTCCACGCTGCTTTGTTTTATACTCTGATGGAGGCAACAAGTCTTTTGGAGCCTCCACAGGGTTTTAACCTGATTCTTCCTCCTCCTCCTCTTCCTCAGGAACCCGGTACGGCTCTAAGAAGAGTCTGATCATCCTGACCAGCGCAGCGACGGCTGGAGCAGCTGAGGAGTTCGTCTACATCATGAAGAAGCTGGGCCGGGCCATGATCATCGGAGAGACCACCTCCGGGGCCTCCCACCCCCCCCAGACCTTCGCTGTGGGCGACACCGACGTCTTCCTCAGCATCCCCACCGTCCACTCCGACACCTCGGCCGGGCCGGCCTGGGAACGAGCCGGCATCGCCCCGCACATCCCCGTCCCCGCCGCCGCCGCCCTGGACGCCGCCAAGGCCATCTTCAACAAGCACTTCACAGGACAGAAGTAGAGAAAACCTAAAAAAACAGGTCCTGATGGAGCCAGAGGGCTTCAACAGTCACTTTGTCTTTAAAAAGCCAAATAGTTTCAAGGTTTAGAATTTAGATTTGGGTAGAATCACTGCAAAAAACAACAAAAAATAAGAAATAAATGACTAGAATTAAGCAAATACATGCTAGAAACAAATTAAATTATCTGCCAGTGCAGTAAAAGTACATTTTCCTTTGTAAGAATTCTTTTTCTATTCTATAGGACACTCATTGAAATACTTTTCCAAATTTCAACCCTAGAGAATATTGGAGGATATTACATACAGCCAGAATGTGTAAAAAAAAACATACGAAAATAATATTTTGAGAAAAAAGTTTACGAGATTAGTGGCGAATCTACGAGAAAAATATGTGCAGATTTATGAGATTTAAAGTGGTGAATCTGAAAATGAAAATAAATGAATGAATGAAAATTTGGTAACTTCAGGTAATATTTCGAGAAAAAAGTTGCAAATTTACTAGATTAAAGTGGCAAATCTACAAGAAAAAAAGTCGCAGATTTAAGAGAAAAAAGTGGGAAAAAAGCAACTTTTTTCTCTTAAATCTGCGAATCTGCTTTTTTTCTTGTAGATTTGCCACTTTAATCTAGTAAATTAGCATTTTTTTTCTCTAAATATTACCTGAAGTTACCAAATATAGTTTTTTGCCAGATAAAGGGTTAAATAAGTTAAAAATATATATATCTAGGCACTGGAAAAACTAATGATAGCTTGAAATAAATCCAAATATTCTTATTTTGAGCAATTGTGGCAACTGTAATAACATTAAAATAAGGCAGAAATACTTGAAACGAGCACATTTTGGTGGTAGAAAATGCTTTTAAAATAACAAGCTTCATGTTTTTTGCAGTGATGTAGATTAATCTGTCATCTTTCTATCAAAACCTTTTTAGGCCGATTGTAATGAAGAGCAAAGGTTCAACAGAAAGGATTTTATTCTTTAGTTCTTATTTCTATTGAATGTTTCTCTGGCTGCTAAAGGTTTGGAGACCGATTCTTTCATCAAGTGGGTAAAAATAACGTGTCAAAGATCAGTTGTAACATCTAAACAACTTTAAAAATTACATTTTTGAGAAATCATATGCAAAAAAAAAGAAAAAAAAATCCTTGCAAACTACATTTGGATTCAGATTTTGTATGTGTGGAGTTGGATTTTTGGAATTGGCACCTTTGTGAAGTAATCTTAATGCTTTTTGCCCTGGTCAGAATCATTGATTATGTGATTAAATGTCCATTATAAGAACCTGTGGGCCGACTTGGGTTGTATCAATTCACAGTGGTGAAACACAATAAAAGACAACTGAAATACAAACGTGTGTCCTGGTCCTTTTTGAATTTAATATGTATATATTCTACAGTGAGGTGCAGGTCATTTTAACTCTTTGGAGTTTGGGATTATTTTGTGGGTTTTTGACTCCTTTTCATTCTGTATAAACCACTTAAAAATCTTTACCATGTCATGTTGGTATCATTGTTTTCAGCACAACCTCACCTTTATGACCTGATTATTACTTGTTTTCATGTTGACTTATTGGATCAACATTTTGAACACACAAAAAAATACAAAAAACACACATAAAAAACATAAAACACACAAAAACAAGAAGTTTTTTTTATCAAAAACACATTAAAAAACACAAAAAAATAAAACAAAGGACAGAAAAAACACCAAAATACATAAAACACATTAAAACACACACAAAAAACACAAAAACAAATGACAAAAAACACATAAAAACTATAAAAAAACACATAATATCACATAAAACACACAAAAAACATTACAAAAAACACCAAAAAATAAAACAAAAGACAGAAAAAACACCAAAAAACACAACAAAAACATATAAAACACACATAAAACACACACAACAACAAATTACAAAAAACAAATAAAAACACAGTAAAAAAAACACACAATAACACATAAAAACACACCAAAAAACATAAGAAATGGCAAAAAACACACAGAAAAACAGTGAACACAAAAGATTGCATTAAAATGCTGAATGCACACTGTGCACAAAATTAGAAAAATATCTGCAAAAACAGTGAAATCATGTTCCTACTCTCGGTAGTAAGAGTTGATGCATTAAATGTGACATGGGAACTGGTGGAAGAGCCAAAACGTTTGCAGTGTAACTGCGAAAATACTCCACAGAGTTTCTGTCCTGCTGCACATTCTGCAACAACTAATCTGATCTTGTGGAACTTTTGAAGTAGAGCGAGTCAGTTTCTTCTGGCTCTCCAAACACTGGAGGGTCTCTGGAGGTCTCTGGAGGTCTGTGGAGGTCTCTGGAGGTCTCTGGAGGTCTGTGGAGGTCTGTGGAGGTCTCTGGAGGTCTCTGGAGGTCTGTGGAGGTCTGTGGAGGTCTCTGGAGGTCTGTGGTGCTCCGGGCTGGAAAAAGCCCCGACTGACGGAGGAGTTTACAGGCTGAGCTGCTTGTGGTCGGAGGGCCTTCAGACCCAGGATGACCTGACGCCAGACACAGAGCTTTTGGTTTCAACATTACATTGTTAATAAGAATTATTAGGATCTCAGTTCATGTGTTCTATGGAACTCCCACATCATCATAATGTGTGTGTGTGTGTCCAATTTTCTTTGCTTTCACGCTTTACTGTGGCCAGAGAAACCACCCGAGTGTACAGAAACACAGAAACACTGAGTTTAAGAAAAACATTCAGATACACAAAACACAAGCTAACTGATAAAACATCTTCATCAATCTGACAACAAGAGCAGCATTTAGAAAACAAAGACCACAACACAACACAAGTGTTTCCAGAGGACACTTAACGGTGATGCACACGTGTGGACACGCTTGTGATATTATTAAGTTATGTCAAGATAATGCTAGCGTTAGCTGGCGATTGATAGCATGCTAACGTTAGCAGGCTAGCAAGACCAAGACCAACTGGGTGCCGTTGAGAGTGACCAACTAAAACGTGTATCATTCATTTATTTGATTTGTTTAACTGCAATGTTATTGATACAGGCTAGCAGGCTAATGCTATATATAACATTATAACATTAAATTATAATTATCTTGTAATAACGTGATAATATCACAATTTGTGTACCACCCGAGTGTACGGAAACACAGAAACACAGAGAGTTTAAGAAAACACATTAAAATACAGAAAACACAACAAACTGAGAAAACATCTTCATCAATGTGACAACACAAGAGCAGCATTTAGAAAACAAAGACCACAACACAACAGAAGTGTTTCCAGAGGACACTTAAAAGTGATGCACACGTCTGGACACGCTTGTGATATTATTAAGTTGTGTCAAGATAATTATAATTCCACGTTATACCATTAGCGGCTGATCATAGCATGCTAACGTTAGCAGGCTAGCAAGACCAAGACTGAAAAAAAAACAGAGCATATCATTCATTTATTTGATTTGTTTAACTGCAATGTGATTGATACGGGCTAATGTTAGCGGGCTAACGCTAGCGGGCTAACGCTATATATCACATTATAACATGAAAATATCATTATTATGAAATAACTTGATAATTTCACGTTATAACGTTATAACGTTATAACGTGAACTTATCATTATCTTGTAATGACGTAATAATATCAGGCGTTTCCAGACGTGTGCATCACTGTTAAGTGTCCTCTGGAAACACTTCTGTTGTGTTGTGGTCTTTGTTTTCTAAATGCTGCTCTTGTTGTCAGATTGATGAAGATGTTTTCTCAGTTTGTTGTGTTTTCTCTAGTTGCAGTGCTGTGAGCTCTCAGGGTCTCCGTAAAAACCAGTTGACTTGTATAATAAAAACACAAAAGTAATCCCAGATTATGTCACAAATTTCTCTGCAGATACGATCTAGAAAAGAAAAATTCAAATCTGAACAGCTGTTAAAAAAAAATAGAGAGAAATTCGAGATCTCACTGCGCTGCAACTTAAGAAAACACATGCAGATACACAAAACACAACAAACTGAGAAAACATCTTAATCAGTCTGACAACACAAGAGCAGCATTTAGAAAACAAAGACCACAACACAACAGAAGTGTTTCCAGAGGACACTTAAAGGTGATGCACACGTCTGGACACGCTTCATATTATCACATTATTACAAGATAATGATATGTTCGTGTTATAACGTTATAACATGAAATTATCACATTATTTCATAATAATGATATTTTCGTGTTGTAACGTGATATAGCCTATAGCGTTAGCCCGCTAGTGTTAGCCCGCTAGCATTAGCCTGCTAGCCCATATCAATCACATGTCAGTTAAACAAATCAAATGAATTAATGATTCACGTTTTAATTGGTCTCTCTCAACGGCAACTAGTTGGTCTCGGTCTTACTAGTCCGCTAACGCTAGCAGGCTATGCTATCGATCATCGGCTAACATTGGCATGCTATCGATTGCCATGTCCAGACATGTGCATCACTTTTAAGTGTCCTCTGGAAACACTTCTGTTGTGTTGTGGTCTTTGTTTTCTAAATGCTGCTCTTGTTGTCAGATTGATGAAGATGTTTTCTCAGTTTGTTGTGTTTTGTGTATCTGCAATAATTGAGTGGACTCATGAAGTTGAACACTAATCCTCCCAGATTAGCTGTAAAATTATAATTAGAAGATTAAATTAAAATACAAATGCACACACTGGTACAGTGAGTTCAGGTTTGCCTCCATTTTCTTATTTACAGTATGTAGTTTATCTTTGGTTTATTTGTGTAGCATCGTGAACTGAATCATGCTGATTTATTATAGTTATTATTGTTAATAGGAGTTCAGACCTCCGTCTGTTAGAGGCTAGTAATGAGAAAAAAAGGAAAGTCTGACTTATTTTGTACAAAAATCACCCAAAAAAGACCAAACCAACCCAGCTGGTGACACTGAACGGCCAGATGAACTTCTGCTGTCAGAACGGTGGAAAGTCTCACCACAGGAAGTGGTGAATCAAATCTGAGGGTAAAATAAAATCTGCTGCATCCTCAACCCCACCGGACTAAACACCAAGTTCCCCTCACAGCTGGAAATACCCAGTTTACAGCTGTAATTACAGCTTCTGTGGGTTAAACTTCTACTGACTGTTAGCTCACTGTGCTAAAGATAATGCTAATGGTCAGTGTTAGCTTGTAGAATAAACTCTAATCTCAACACAGAAAATGAAATAACATCAAAGATATTTGCTACTAATGTTTGATTTTTACTATTGAATGCTACCATTAAATGTAACATAAGTAATAACATAATATCACTGTATGCAAGAAGATATAGAACATGTATAGAATCCTGAGAATATATATCGGTAATATATATCCTTTATTCTGGTTTTAACTGGTTTTATTCTGTTTTTAAATTGTTTTATTCTGGTTTTAACTGGTTTTATTTTGATTTTATACAATTTTATTCTGTTTTAAAATGGATTTATTCTGGTTTTAAATGGTTTTAACTGGTTTTAACTGGTTTTATTCTGTTTTTAAATGGTTTTAACTGGTTTTATTCTGTTTTAAAATTGTTTTATTCTGGTTTTATTCTGTTTTTAAATGGTTTCATTCAGGTTTTAACTGGTTTATTCTGTTTTAAATGGTTTTATTCTGCTTTTAAATGGTTTTATTCTGGTTTTAACTGGTTTTATTCTGGTTCTAACTAGTTTTATTCTGTTTTTAAATGGTTTTATTCTGTTTTTAAATGGCTTTATTCTGGTTTTATTCTGGTTTTAAATAGTTTTATTCTGGTTTTATTCTGTTTTTTAAATGGTTTCATTCAGGTTTTAACTGGTTTATTCTGTTTTAAATGGTTTTATTCTGCTTTTAAATGTTTTTTTCTGGTTTTAACTGGTTTTATTCTGGTTCTAACTGGTTTTATTCTGTTTTTAAATGGTTTTATTCTGTTTTTAAATGGCTTTATTCTGGTTTTAAATAGTTTTATTCTGGTTTTATTCTGTTTTTTAAATGGCTTTGTTCTGTTTTTAAATAGTTTTATTCTGGTTTTAATTGGTTTTATTCTGGTTCTAACTGGTTTTATTCTGTTTTTAAATGGCTTTATTCTGGTTTTCAATGGTTTTATTCTATTTTTAAATGTTTTTATTCTGGTTTCAACTGGATTTCTTCGATTTTTTAATTGTTTTATTCTGGTTTTAAATGGTTTTACTCTGGGTTTTTAGGATCATGGAATAGAATAGCCTTCTGAATATAACATTCATTTTATGAACTTATACTTATATTTTCCTAAAATATTAATTAAACAATTGTTTTTTAAGGATTTTTGCATGGATGCTACGTTTTAAATGTATATTTTAAAATCTCTCGTACCCCCAGGGGTCCGCGTACCCCCATTTGAGAACCACTGCACTAGGACAATGTGCCAACTGAGTGTGTTTGATGGATTGTAAAAAGTCTATAATGCTTTATAATATTTATAGCAGCAGTAATAAATCACTGCTGTTTGGGGAAAATAGAGTCCTGATAAATCTCCCCTGTCTCCAGCTCAGAGCTCTGACTGACTTATACGTTCCCCAGTAGTATTAATGGAATTTTATACTTTCCAGAATCCCAAAAAAAGCACCAAAGAACAATAAATGTAGTTTATTGACAGTACTGTATAATCTCTCAGTTAAAAGACTCTCTGGCTTCTACTTGTGCAGCATATTCTGTTTGAGATCAAAGGCTCAAAGTCTTTCATCTTCCAGCAGATATTTACTATTTTTCCTTCATCACAATTTTTCTTCGAGGTAAATATTTGGACACATTGTGTAAAATCTCGGTTTAATTTGATGACTGACAGAAGAAGAATAAATGAACTTTCCTTCTTCCATAGCAGCAGTAAACATTTCCCAACAGGATATTTTTTTTCCCTTTATATCTTAGTTCACATTTCTCATTCGTTCCAGCCTTCTCCTTAGAAAAAACATCATTATTTTTTATCTTCTTTCGATCTCATGTGTACTTGATGTTAGTGAACCTACAGTAATCTCCTGCTGGGATTTACAGGAAGTGGAGTTCATTGTTGAGTCATCAGGATGTTTAGAGGAGGAGTATGTTCTCTCTGAGGATAAATACAGTTTAAATACAGTTTAAATACAGTTTAAATACAGTTTAAATACAGAGGATTGTTATGCAGAGCAGCAGAATAACAGACGACTGGAACCAGAATAGAAGAGGACGTAAAATCCTCTCAGCACAGGGGTGTTTGT
Organism: Centropristis striata; assembly: GCF_030273125.1. Lineage (NCBI taxonomy): Eukaryota > Metazoa > Chordata > Actinopteri > Perciformes > Serranidae > Centropristis > Centropristis striata. The sequence goes on from NC_081537.1 coordinate 648,495, forward strand.
GTGTGTGTGTGTGTGTGTGTGTGTGTGTGTGTGTTCTTGTACTTCCTACATAGTGAGGACCAGAACACGTTGTTTACCAACAGAGTGAGGACATTTTTGCAAAGTGAGGACATTTCGGCTGGTCCTCACTTCTTTAAAGGCTTTTTTTTTAGAAAAAAAAAACCCTCTTTATTTTAGGGGTTAAAGGTTAAAATTAAGTTTATGTTAGGGTAACCATGTATTAGGGTTATGGTAAGGGGCTCGGGAACAAGGTTATTATAGTTAACGGGAATGAAATAACGAAAACTAGAATTAAAAATACACTTTTGTTAACTGAAATAAAAATAAAAAAGAGAGTTTAAAAATGATAATTAACTGAAACTTTATATAGTGGTTACAAAACTAACTAACTAACTACTAATTATAGTGTAAATGTCCTTCGTTTTCCTCTTTGTCAACTTTTTTCATGCGTAAACCTTTTTGGTTGATATTAAATCTATTTCATCTATCTGGTTTTATGACTTAATAAACTTATTGGGGCTGAGATGGATCAGACAAAGGAAATAAAGGAAACATTTATTGTGACCTTATTGAATCTGGACCCAACAAATACCCCATTACAAAACTAAACTACAACTAATAAAAACTAAACTACAACTAATAAAAACTAAACTAAAACTAATAAAAACTAAACTACAACTAATAAAAACTAAACTACAACTAAAGCATTTAAAAATATATATATACTAAACTAAAACTAGCAAACTCACTCTAAAAACTCATTAAAACTAATTGGATTTGAAATTAAAAATTCACAACAAAATTAACACTAAAACTAAAAAATGAAAATGAAAAATCCAAAACTATTATAACCTTGCAAGGGAATTCACTGTTCCAATGAGGGTCCTCACAAAGATAGAAGTACAAGAACGTATGTGTGTGTGTGTGTGTACGTGTGCTACAGGGCTAGTTGTGCTGGCTTTAAAGCTAATCCTGGACTCATGCTCTCTCCAGACTCTCATCCACTTAGCTAACACTCACCTGGCGCTAACCTAAACCTCCATAATACTCTGGAGTGTTTGGACCATAAGACCTTCTACCGTAAACTACAACATGAACCCGGTCCCCTCATGGCCTGATGG